>NW_008328092.1:14350-17861 GCF_000622305.1 Nannospalax galili
CTGTTCCTGCAACCATTAATTGCCTATGAATCCTCAGGGAGAGGTAAGCCTTGGAGGGGGTGATAGTGTTATTGGGGAAACAAAGGTTCCACTTTTGGGTTCTTAGTCAGATTAATAAAAGAACTTAGAAATGGACTCAAAAGGAAGTTCAAGGACATTTTTATAGAGTTTAACAAGGCAGGCAAGCTGTAAACCTCATATGCTCTCAGGAGAGAGATGATCTTGCCTTTTGCAGAGGTTGACAAGCAGCCACATGGCAAAAGGGAAGGGGGAGGAAGAGGATGGAGAAAGAGCAAGAAAGCCCAGAGTATCTGGGGATGCATGCTCAGGCTCTTGGCCATATCTGAAAAAGAGATAAAGGAAGAAAAAGTTGCACTTTTCTGAGTTAGGACTCAGAAAAGCAGACAGGTTGCATGGCAAAGGCTCTGCAGTGCTGCCTAAGTTCTGCAAGTGGCTGTATCAAGAAAGGACTGCTGGGAAGGAGAAGGACATTATCTCACTTAAATAATTAGTCTTCCCATCTTTCTAACAGGGCTTCAGGTGACTTAGATTTTCTGCAGGGGCTCTTGGCCTAGTGACTGAAAGGTCCAGATAGATAAACCCTTAAAAGAAGTAGACAATAGTACGGTAATATTTTAGGTCTCGACCCAGAGCCAGAGGTAGAACTAAGAGTCTATTATTTTGATCAGGAGGAATTAATTTACCTTAATGAGTCTCAGCAAAACCCAGATACCTTTTCATATGGTAATTTAATTCTAAGGAGTGGAAAAGTTGATGTTTTAGCGTTATGGGGGAAACAACAGCTCTGATCAAAACTGACTGCAGAACTATCCTATAGGCATAAACATAATCATTTTGATAGAAGTTTGCTGAGCACATCATATCCACTTAGCAAAGCAGCAGAAGCTTTCCCATTGGGACCTCAGACCTCCCCAGCTAAGGCTTAAAAAAGACCTATTATTAAAAACTACTTTTTATTATTTTTTAAATTTGTATGTATGTGGGTCTGGTCATGAGCACATGTACCTACAGAAGCCAGAAGAAGGTATCAGATTTTCCTGGAGCTGGAGTTATAGGCAGTTGTGAGCTGTGCAATGTGGATCCTTTGGAAGAGCAGTGTTCACTAGTAATGTTGCTGAGCCATCTTTTCAGCCCAGTCATAGACTTTTGGCCAGGTTTACAATGCCAGACATGAATTCCCTCAGTCTATTGAGATTATTGATTTTTTAAAAATATTTTATTTTTACTTTTGTGTATGAACGTATTGCCTGCATGCATGTGAGTGCAATGTCGGAGGTCAGAAGAGGATGTAGGAGCCCCTGGAGTTACCGATAGTTGTTAGCTGCCATGTGGGTGCTGGGATCCAAACCTGGGTCCTTTGTAAGAGCAGTCAGTGTTCTTAACTGCTGAGTCATCTCTCCAGCTCAATTAATGATTAAAAATATTTTATTACTATTTTTTATGTGTATGAATGTATTGTCTGCATGTAGGTAGATGCACCCATGTCGTGCAGTGCCTGAGGAGGGTTGTAGAGGGCATCAGATCCCCTGGCACCAGTTATTGATGGTTGCTAGCTGCCATGTGGGTGGTGGGAATGGAAACCAGGTCTTCTGCAAGAGCAGCCAGTGCTCTTATCCACTGAGCCATCTCTCTAGCCCCGAGATTATTGATTTTTATGTTCAAATTGTTCCATCTTCTGGTATGTTAGCTATAAAATTCGAGGTACAAGGACCCATCAATACTGCACAAAAAACACACAGACAAAGCCAAAAGTAACTTGGCAAAGCAGATTTTACTTTGGCAAAAGAATGAGTTACATGGTCAGTAAGATCCAGCAAGTCCACATGGGATCCAGAAGATTGGGGGGCTTTTATCCCTAATACAAGAGAACTGTCTTTTCCCCATTGGCTGGGGGCCAACTTCACCGTCTTCCTGGTTGGTTAGTTTAAAAGAATGGGGTGAGGGGCTGGAGAGATGGCTCAGCGGTTAAGCACACTGGATGTTCTTGCAGAAGTCCCAGGTTCGTATCCCAACACCCACATGGTAGCTAACAACTGTCCGTTAACTCCAGTTCCAGGGGATCCGATAGTTTCTTCTGTCCTCCACGTACATTGCAGGACACAGGTGCACTTACCTACAGGCAGGCAATACACACATACACATAAAATAAAAATAATAAAATATTAAAAAAAAAGAATGGAGTGAAAGATGAAGAGCTCCACTACCAGGCAACAGACTCAGGATTGCATCAGGGCATTTCAAGCTTAAACAAAAAGTCTTACAGGGTGTGGTGTGATTAAAAGATAGAATTCTGGGGCTGGGGAGATGGCTCAGCGGATAAGAACACTGTTCTTGCAGAAGACCAGGGTTTGAATCCCAGCACCCACATGGCAATTGTCCATAACTCCAGTTCCAGGGGATCTGAGGGCCTCTGTCCTCCTTGGGCATTGCATGACACGTGTGCACTTAACTTATGTGCGTGCAGGCAATACAGGCATAACACATACAATAAGTAATAAATAAAATATTTTTTTAAAAAAGAATTCCTTGTCATAAACCAAGTTTCAAGTTTTACAGAGCTTGAAAGAAAAGACTAATATGTTTCTTTTTTCTTTTTCTTTTTTTGGTCATTTATGATCTGGCTTGGAACCCGCTATGCAGACCTGGCTGGCAGGTCGAACTCACAGACCCACCTGTCTCTACCTCCTGAGCCACTGGGATTAAAGGTGTGCACCACCACTCCAGCCCTAATATCTGGTTCTTAACAGGTAGTAGGAGCCAGTTAGGTTCCTTGGCCATTTTTGACATTTGAGAACTTCCTTGAATGTTGGTATGACAAGATGTCTCACTTAATAAAGGGTCTTTAAGATAGCAAGAAAATTTGGGCAAGCAGGGTGTTCTGTCTTGAACTCTGGAGTGTGTAGTTTTTATTATTTTTATATCATTGAGACAGGGTTTCATTCTGTAGCATCAGCAATTACGTATCCTACAAAAAAGACTGATAACGAATTGTAACAAGCGCCTGACACTGCAACCTCTGATTTACTTCTTAGTAGAAGGATAAACCTTGCTCTCCTCACTGGCATTTCACTCATGCGGCAGTGTGGGCTCATTTCATCTAGGAGAGAACAGAAGGGACCCAGGGCCAGTTGAGCTTTATTCAAAGGGCCAGTGATCTGCTAACACTAAAGGTCAAAATTCAAAGAATAAAATCGACTTAACACCTCATGTCAAACTGGCTGTTTTATGGGGAATGAAACATTTAATCCTCAGTGCTTTACACCCCGCCCCCCTCACCCCACTCATGCGGCAGTGTGGGCTCATTTCATCTAGGAGAGAACAGAAGGGACCCAGGGCCAGTTGAGCTTTATTCAAAGGGCCAGTGATCTGCTAACACTAAAGGTCAAAATTCAAAGAATAAAATCGACTTAACACCTCATGTCAAACTGGCTGTTTTATGGGGAATGAAACATTTAATCCTCAGTGCTTTACACCCCGCCCCCCTCACCCC
>NW_008328092.1:19561-26241 GCF_000622305.1 Nannospalax galili
TCTCTCTCTCTCTCTCTCTCTCTCTCTCTCTCTCCAGATCAGCATCCTAAAAGTGCCTGTTAATGGCTGCCTGAGGACATAAACAGTGGTTGTAGATATGCCACACCCTGTGCTCACAGGACTCAGAAATGTAATTGTAAAATAGAGATCTTAAAAACTTTAATAATTTTATATGTTTAGCCAAATAAGCTAATGTAAACAATTCAGTCATACCTCTGGAATATTTTATCCATGAAAAAGTTGGTTTTTATTGCTTGCTTCATCTGTCCATCTCTTTGCTTATTTGTTTACTAGTCATAGTTCCTCACCACAAAGTTTGAATACTTCCATCTACCAGACAGAATACCATTTTTGTGTGCTGTGTTTTGGGAATCTGGAGGAAGGAGCTAGTTTTTACTTTCTGCAGAGTTTGTGTTTATTTTAATTCATCAGTCAAGTCGTAGCTGCAGCAGCACATTTTTGTGTATTAATATGTAAGGTGTTTACCAGTATGTAATACACAAGGTTTTAATTTTTTTTTCCTCAGAAGAAGAAAGTCAAGCAAAATCAAAGCCACAGGAGAGTGACAAACTGAACTCCCTCAGCATTCCTTCAGTTTCAAAGCGGGTGGTGCTGGGTGATTCAGTCAGTGCAGCAACAGCTGACCAGCCCAGTGGTGTGGCTGAAGTAAAGGTTACCCAGCTGGGAGACAAATTGGACTCCTTCGTTAAATCATCGGAGTGCAGTGGTAATGATGTTGAGCTCCGGCAGTGGAACAGAGGTGACCTGACAGCAGATGGCACCCAGAGGGGCTCTCACCATGGCTTAGAACAGTACCTTTCCCGATTTGAAGAAGCAATGAAGCTCCGGAAACAGCTCATCAGTGAGAAGCCCAGCCAGGAAGATGGAAGTGCCACAGAGGAATTTGACTCTTTTCGAATATTTAGATTGGTGGGATGTGCTCTTCTTGCTCTTGGCGTCAGAGCTTTTGTTTGCAAGTATTTGGTAAGAAAAGAGCTGCAATCTATTAATTAAGAAAATGCAAGTTGGTTATTATAATGGGGACTTGTAATCCATAGCATTTATTACCAGTATTACCAGACCTATAGGGTTTGGAAGTGTATTATAAACCCTGTAATTCTTCTTAGCTATAGAATGAGAGCCTATTAATAATTACTAGTCTTTCTATATGCCATGTAATGTTTTAAATGCTTTCCTTACATTAATTCACCTAATTCTCATCCTTATGACCTATGTGTCATTTGAACCCATGAAGGAATTAAGACTCACATTAAGTCATTTGCCCAGGGTCACATAGCAACTGACAGGTGGGGTGATACTCAGGCAGTTTCATTCTAGAACTGAAAGTTTAGATGCCTCTAGGTACTATATATTAACTAGTAATTTTCAAGAGTTTGAAACAGTAAAATGTATTGTGGTCCTGAATATAGATAATTTTTCTACAGCTCAAAAGGTGTTTCAGCATTTTATAATGTAGTAACATCATAATGACAGTTTGCTTGCTGTACCATGTTGTCCTGTTGTTTTATGGGATGTAAAAGAATGAAGAAAGGCATAGTCATGATTTTTGAAGTATGTCTGTTCAGTAGACATAAGAATACTTATCATGTACCAGTTACATGCATAAATTTTCCAGACAATTGAGATTTATATCATTAAGCAAAACAGGTTTTTAAAATCTGTTGCTGGTCATGGTGGTGCATACCTTTAATCCCAGCACTCAGGAGACAGAAGCAGGAGTATCTCTGAGTTTGAGGCCAGCCTGGTCTACATAGTGAGTTCTAGGCCAGCCAGTTCTACATAGTGAGACCCTGTCTCGAAAAACGTAAACAACAAAAACCAAAAAACTTTATGCACATATTTTCTTAAATAGAATCTGTTCAAGAGATTGATTATTTTCTGATAATAAATTGTCACTATAGCAAAGTTACTTTCAGCAGGTAATGAGCTAAGAGCTGCTTTTTTTTCCTCTCTTACCTAAAGGCTCTGTGCTTTGCACTTTCAAAGCTATGCCTGATTTTTACATGATGTTTTTGTTGCTTTGGTTTTCAAACATTCTCTTTGCTATCAGATATTCCGTTGTCCCTTGCTGTCTACTGCTATGCAGTCGTCTTTGCTCCTTTACACCCTTGATGATCTTTTAATTGTAGAAAGAACATTATAAATTAAATATCATTTTGATCTTTTTCATTTTATCGAAGATGCCAGACCACCAAACTGTTTTAACTTTGTCATTTGGAACCTAAGCTGTGTGTGTTAACTCTGCCCCATACTCTGAAGCAGTTTCTATCTTTAGTCCTGGATCTTTTATGTTTGCTTTAAGTTGTCTGCTAATTTCCCCTCCGAAAGGAAGATGCTACTGCCTGTAGTGTATATCTATCACCTTTTAATACTCTAATTTAAATGCTAAGTTTGGGTTGGGTGTGGTAGCATAGTCTGTAATCCTAGCACCATGGAATCATGATCATAGAATCATGAGCTCAAGGCCAGCCTGGGCTACGTAGTGAGACCCTGTCTCAGTAAAGCAAAACAAAAGTTTTTATTTGTGAATACATTTTGTGAGGGGCATTGAAAGAATTACATGACTTGGAAAACATGTTCTTTGTTTACAAAAGCAAATCTCTGTATTCTTTTACTCTTCTGCAAAAACAAGATTACTTTCTGCCACTAAATTAAATATTTTACTATAATGTTTTACTAGGAATTTGAGAACCTTTGTTAGATTGATTTATTGTGATGTGAATGATTCTGTTGGAAATATTTAATTTTATCTTCTGTCTTCACAGTCTATATTTGCTCCATTTCTTACTTTACAACTTGCGTACATGGGACTATACAAATATTTTCCCAAGGTAAATTTAAATCTTTTCTAAGTTATGATGTATTTACATTGATTCATGACTAGGTAAATTTTTTAGTTTAAATTTATTTGTGTGTGTGTGTGTGTGTGTGTGTGTGTGTGTGTGTGTGTGATGTATATTTGAGTTGTGGGTATGCTCATGGTGTGATGTGGCTGTGGAAGTCAGAGGACAACTTTTAGGAGTTGGTTCTCTCCTATCTTGGGTTCAAACTCAGATTTTCAAGCTTGCACAAGTGCTTTTACCTGCTAAGCCATCTTGCATGGCTAGCTAATGTTAGGAATGTAAGGACAAATTTAGTTATACTTGTGATCTAAGCAGGGCCACTCTCAAAAACATGGTTTAAGGCTGATGAGGTGACTCATTGGTGAAGACACTTACTGCCAAGATTGACCTGAGTTTGGTTGCTGAGACCCATGGTGGAAGAGAACATGCCTGTGCAAGATGCCTTCTGACCTTTACATATAGTGTGAAACACACACATACCACACACTCTAACATTAATAAATAAAGTGTAATAATATGCAAACTTGTTTACTTGCCAGTGCTGATCTTCAGATTAATTAGTAAATTTAGGAATTCATTCAGTTTAGAAAAAAAGTAAGTAGTTTTTGAAATGGATCTAATTATCTTACTGTGCCCCTTAGTGAACACATGATAGCACATCACTTTAATGTTGAGAATGAAAAATATTTGGCAAAAATGACACAAAAGAATGATGTTGAGAGTTGCTTTTTACCTGGTCTGCTTGGCTGTGTATGTGTCATCTTCCTAGGCTTGGCTTGCCTGACATCGAAGATAAATTTGTTGGTCAGGCCAGGTGGTACTTGGAGGTAATCCTAACATTCAGAAGTGAAAGGCAGAAGGATCATCAGTTTGAGATCAGTCTGGGCTACTCAGTAAGACCCTGTCTCAGAATAAATAAGTAATAATAACTTTAATTGTGTGGTTGAGTGAGTTAGAATCTTGCTATGTAGCTTAGGCTGGCCTGGAACTCACTATCCTCCTGGGTCAGCCTCCAGAGTGCTGAGATTGCAGACATATGCTACCATACCTAGGATGTTGTCAAGCTTTGTGCCACATTTTTTTGCTGAAAAATGGCTGCTTGGTTGTTTACTTAGTCATCTACTTATTGATGTATATATAGATACATCTATATTGATAAATACTTGACTTTTGGGGATGGGGATGGGAACAGTTTTGACATTGAAACCAGGGTCTAACACATGCCAGGCAAGTGCCCTGCCCTCTGAGCTGCATCACTGGTGATAGACCTGTGTGTAGTTTTAATGAATTATTATTATTAATTATTATTATTATTTTGGTCTTTTTGAGACGGTCTCCCTCTAGCCCCAGCTGTCATGGAACTCACTATGTAGACCAGGCTGGCTTCAATCTCACAGAGATCTGCCTGCCTCTGCCTCCAGAGTGCTGTGATTAAAGATGTGCACCACTATGCCTGTCTTTGAACATAATGTTTTTGAGAGGTCACATTAGCAAAGTACAGAAAGTAAAAGAGAAAATGAAATTTTATTTGAGGCATTTGTTTAGAAATTTGCTCTTAAAACATTGGTCATAGTTTTTCAATGGCAAAAACTTGAGAACAAGTTAAGTGTGATAAATGATCAGAGAAATATGATGTATCTATTCATGAGAAGCTCCCACATGCTGATAGAGGTAAGTCTCTAAGAAATATTAATAGAAAAGGTCTAAATGCAGAATAATCTGTATGGTGTACTACTTTTTGTGAAAATAAGGAAAAAATAGTATATATTTGTATTTATCAACCATCTATAATTTTCTGTCCATTTTCACTCATCTTTCCTATGTTGATGCAGTTCAGATTTTATTGGAGATGAATAGAGCAATATAATTCACTGCTCTTACATAGCATTAACCATAGGCCAGCATTTGTTTATGGTTCTTTTACTTAAATTTTTTATTTTTTAAATTTTTAAATTTTTATTTTATGTGTATGTGTGTATTGCCTGCATGTAGGTAAGTTGCACCCATGTTGTGCAGTGCCTGTGGAGGTCAGAAGAGGCCCCCGGATCCCCTGGGGCTAGAGTTACAGACAGTTGTTAGCTGCCATGTGGATGCTGGGATTCAAACCTGGGTCTTCTGCAAGAACAACCAGTGTTCTTAACCGCTGAGCCATCTCTCCAGCCCCTTACTTAAAATTCTTATAAGGCAAAATGTTTTAGTCAAATGGACCATTTGATACATTTCTTTCATTTTCTTGTGGTGCCTAGGATTAATCCCAGGGCCCTGTGCATGCTAGGAAAGTGCTCTACCACTAGCTACATCCTCAACCATGCTTTAAGTTTTCACAACCCTTGAAACCCAAATCCTTTTCAAAGCTTCAGGATATCACCCCAAGAAGTTTGGTTATACCCTTCTCCAAGTAACTCTAGGTCCTACCCCTCAAAATAAAATTTTCTTTTTACTACCATAGATAAGTTTTACCTATTTTGGTAATTCACGTAAATACTATCATTCCTATTTTACTTTTTTTTTTTTGATGCTGAGGATTGGACCCAGGCCCTTGGTCCAAGATAAGTATGCACTCTACCACTGCGCTAAATCTCTAGTCCTGAACATTTTTGTTTGCCTACTTTTTTTCTGTTCAATGTTTTTGAGGTTCTTCCATGTTTTAGGGCATATCTGTAGCTCATTCTTTTATGCTGAGCAATATTTTATTGTATGAATATATCCATTTATTTATATAATCACCTACCTATCATGAATCTTTGTTGCCTCTATACTTAGTTTATTATCACTAAAATAGCTAAGAACTTCCTTGTATGAATCTTTTTGTGTATATAAGTTTTTATTCCTATTGGTTAACTAAAGTTTTTTTTATAATTTTGAAATTGCTGAACCATGAGTGGATATTTGCTGATATTAAATAAATTTTTAAGTCATCTTTGGGGGCTAGAGAGATGTCTCAGTGGTTAAGAGCACTGACTGCTCTTACAGAGGACCCAGGTTTGGATCTGAGCACATACATGGCAGCTAACAACTGTCTAACTCCAGTTCCAAGGGATCTGATGCCCTCTTCTTACCTCTGCAGGCATTACATGACACAGGTGCACTTATATGCAGGCAATACATTCATATACATAAAATAAAAATAAATAAATTGGGGTTGGAGAGATGACTCAGTGGTTAGTGGCTGCTCTTGTAGAGAACTTAGATTTAATTCCCAGCACCCACATGGTGGCTAACAACCGTCTGTAACTCCAGTTCCAGCAGGATTTGATGCCCTCTTCTGACCTCAGTGGACATTGCATGACATAGTGCACTTACATACATAAAGGCAATACACTGATACATATAAAATAAAAATAATAAAATATTAGAAAACAGTCTGGAGAGATGGCTCAGGGGTTAAGAACACTGCTCTTGCAGAGGACCTGGGTTCAATTCCCAGCACCTCCATGGTGGCTACGAACTGTCTTTAACTCCAGTTGTAGGAGAATCTGAAGCCCTTTTCTGACCTCTGTGGCATTGCAGGACATGGATGCACTCACATACATGCAGGCAATACACTCATATACATAAAATAAAAATAATAATTAAAAAATATTAGAAAACAAAAATTTTTAAAAGTCATCGTTGAATCTCTTAGAAAAATAAGACTAGTGATGGTAATATAGCTCAGTTGGTAGAGTGCTTGCTTTTTGTTCTCAGTACCACATAAACCTGAGTGTGGTGGCTCATGCCTATAATCTCATCACTTGGGAAATGGAGGTAGGAGGATCAGGAGTTTGGTCTTCCTCAAGTTTGAGGCCAGTTGAGGATACAGAAGACCCTGCCAAA
>NW_008328092.1:26256-28701 GCF_000622305.1 Nannospalax galili
TATTTAATATTTTTAAATGAAACTAGAAAATGGAATAAATATTCTCTTTGCCCTGAGCTGTTTAGTGACTTCCTGCTACATGAATAACCAGTGTCCATTTCTTAGTACAGCAGTTAGGGTCCTACAGGATGTTCCTGTGATTTTGTTTGAAATAATTAACTCCTCATTACACCTTTGCTACTGGCTTTTGTTGTCATGAGACCTAGATTATAAGATTCCTCCTTTCCCTCTGGTAATCGGTATCCTGTGCATCCTTGAAGACCAGTTTTCTCCCTCTGAAGTCCTTTTTTTTGGTTGTGAACCTGAGCCTTTAATGGCTGCGCCAGCTCTCCAGCCCTGAAGTCCTTTTTTAAAAATTAAAATTGTATTTATTATTTTTATTTTATGTGTATGTGTGTATTGGCTGCATGTATGTAAGTGCATCTATGTTGTACAATGCTCTTGGAGGACAGAAGAGGCCATTGGATCCCCGGAAACTGGAGTTACAGGCAGTTATTAGCTGCCATGTGTGTGCTGGGATTTGAACCCTGGTCTTCTGCAAGAACAGCCAGTGTTCTTGACCACTGAGCCATCTCTCTAGTCTGCTGAAGTCCTTTCTTAGACATTTTTGTAGTACTGTTGTGCTGGCATCAAACCCTAGGCCTGCCTGGTACTGCACCTGCAGATCCTTCCTTATACTTTACAGCAGGATCTGCCTCCTTTCAGTCCCCACCACACGTACTCATGTCATTCATTTAGCGTGTGTTTATGTACTGACTAGTAAAGCTTTTCTTGTTTTGTCTTATGCTATTATATGTCTGTAAAGTTGTATTTACGTCTTGCCTCCAAAAATGACACATTTTAAAAAGGTTTGCAGGGGAGAATGTTGTCTGCTATTGCCTAGTAATTTACTGCTTATTATAATGTGCTTAGTGAATGTAGCCATGTTGTTGTTTGGACATTTCATTAACAGCTTTGAAACAGGAGAGATAGCAATATTGATCATGTTTGTAATTGACTTTTTCTTATGCAGGGTGAAAAGAAGATAAAGACAACAGTGCTAACAGCTGCACTTTTGCTATCTGGAATTCCTGCAGAAGTGATTAATCGATCAATGGATACCTATAGCAAAATGGGAGAAGTCTTCACAGATCTCTGTGTCTACTTCTTCACTTTTATTTTTTGTCATGAACTGCTTGATTATTGGGGCTCTGAAGTACCGTGAAACCTGAAGAACTCAGAAAGAGACGTTTATAAAGTAGAAATCAATTTCTCTTCTATATTGTGATGTCCCTAATGGAAGCAAATTGGTTTACACCTTCATGTAATTCTTTTACTTTACAGAGGTTATAAAACCAATTTATTAGGTTCCCTGATTTAAAAGGGTTGAATTTGTATTAGGACTGAATAGAGCAACAGTGTCCTCAATGGTTTTTGTTTTGTTTAATTAAAAACCCAAGTCTTAAATGTTTCCCCTAACTTCTGAGATTTGTAATTCCTCTTAGAGGGATTGAGTTAGTGCTTTTAGGGGAGTAGATAGACATGATTCAGCCAGCCTGAAGGACTGCACCTTGTATTTGTGTCATTCTGTCCTGAGAAATGAAACCATCATAAAAATAAAATGAAAGGAATTGTCTTATGTTAAGTCTGCACATCTTAACACAAGGGGTGAAGGAGGTATCCAGCTTTATTTTTCCTTGAACTAATATCTTGATTTTTTTCTCTATCACAGATATTTAAATAAATGCTTAAAGTTCATATATATGGGCCAGTAGTATAGCTCAGTGACAGAGTGCTTGTTGAGCATGTGTGAGGTCCTGCTTTGAATCTGTGGCATCCCAGAGTGGGGATTAATTTTATTTGCTGTATGTGCACTCTTAATTGGAAAATTTTCTTTGTAAGTTTTCAGTTCTCACAAGTATGAGATGTTTTTATGTTTTTGTTCTTTTGGTTGTTTTTTTTTGGAGACAGGGTCTCCCTGTGGCCCAGCTGGCCTGCAACTCACTATGTAGACCAGGCTGGCCTCAAACTCACAGAGATCCTCCTGTTTCTGCCTCCCAAGTGCCAGGATCAAAGGCATGCGCCACGCCCGGCTCCTGTGGTTTTTCTTGGTTTGTTTTTGTTGTTTTTGCTGTGCTTAGTGCTGTCTCATTGAGCTGCATGCCCAACCCCAGAAGTATCTTGTACTTTTTTTTTTAAACAGGGTCTCCCTTGTCCCAACCCTTCTGGAAGTCAGGATGTAGACCAGGGTGGCCTCGATCTTGCAGAGATCTGCCTGCCTCTGCCTCTTGAGGGCTGGGATTAAAGGCTTGAGCCACCATTTCAGTCTCTTTTAAAAGCAAACTAAAAACAAATTTTACAGTAGAATCTAAGTAACTTAGGCAATGCAATAGCATAAATACTTTTTTTTTTTTTGTCTTTTGAGACAGGGCCTCCCTGTAGCCCCAGCTGTCCTGGAACTCACTA
>NW_008328092.1:28739-36336 GCF_000622305.1 Nannospalax galili
CCCCCCCCCCCCCCCCTTTTTTTTTTTTTTTTTTTTTTTTTTAACATTTTTTTAATATTTTGTTTTTATTTTTTAAAATTATTTTATGTGTGTGAGTGTATTGCCTGCATGTATGTGAGTGCACCCGTGTCATGCAATGCTGTGGAGGGCTTTGGATTCCCCTGGAACTGGAGTTAAGGACGGTTCATAGCCGCCATGTGGGTGCTGGGAATTTAACCCGGGTCCTCTGCAAGATCAGTCAGTGCTCTTAACTGCTGAGCCATCTCTCCATCCCCATAAACACTCTTTTAAGTAGATTAGTGATACGGGACTATATGTCTTTCCTGGATCTCAGTTTTCTTTCCTCAAATTGAGTTTCAGTGGTTAAAAAAAAAAATCTCTTCCACTTGTAACATCAAGTACAATTCTAAACAATACTTAAGATGTGTTAATTTTAAAAGTTAAAGATCAGGGGCTGGAGAGATGGCAGAAGACTCAGGTTAGAATCCCAGCGCCCACATGGCAGCTAACAACTGTAACTCCAGTTCCAGGGGATCTGACAGCCTCTTCTGTCTTCCGCAGCCTCTTCTGTCTTCCGCAGACACGGGTGCACTTACCTACACGGAGGCACACACGCATACACATAAAATAAAAAAATAAAAAGTTAAAGATCCTCCGGGCGTGGTGGTGCATGCCTTTAATCGGAGCACTCGGCAGAGGCAGGCAGATCTCTGTGATTTCAAGGCCATTCTGGTCTACATAGTGAGTTCCAGGACAGCTGGGGCTACAGGGAGACCCTTTCTCAAAAAAACCAAAAAAAAAAAAAAAAATCATTATTTTCCTTTGCTTCTGCAGGACCTCATAGAGTTTCATGGTTGCAAATACCATATTATCCATTCTATAAAATGCTAGTTATCTATTTCTTTCTCACCTGTTTCTTTTTATTCTAGATCCGAATAACGCCCTTCATAGCTGTTGTCTTCTGAAGGTCTAGTAGTCATCACAACCATTATGTGAATGAAATGGAATTTTCTTTGCTTCCTCCCCTTCCTGCTGCTCCTATGTCTTTCTCATATTCTTGCCATAATCTACAGTAGCTCTCTTCAAAATCTAGGAATTCTATTCTGTCCTCTCCTCGGTTCACATCCATTTGGTCAGTTTGTGTTTTTCAAGCTGCCAACAGAATATTAGATTCTGATGACCTCTCACTGTTTCCAGGTTTTTGGTTTTTTTTTTTTTTTTTTTTTTTTTTTTTTTTTTTTTTAAAGGGTCTCTCTGTAGCCCCAGTTGGCCTGGAACTCACTGTGTAGACCAGGGTGGCCTTGAACTCACAGAGATCCACCTGCCTCTGCCTCCTGAGTGCTGAGCTTAAAGGCTTGTGCCACCACACCTGACTGTTTCCAATGTTTAAGCCAGTACTCAGTGGCTTGAACATCCACCCTACCAACTCCCTTCCTTTCTTGAGCTCTCATAAGCTGGCCTTTGATTCCTGCCTTCTTCCTCAGCCTCTCAATTAAGGCACACTTGTAGCTTAGTTTGTCATCACCCCCCTCCTTTTTTTTTGAGTTGGGGTCTCACTGTTAAGCCTGGCTGGTCTTGAATTCAAAGAGATCTGTCTGTGCCTGCTTCCGGAGTGCTGGGATTAAAGGTGTGTGCCATTATGCCCTGCCCCCATGGTTTCCTGTTTTTTTTTTTTGGACTGAAACCCACACTTGTGTTAGTCTGTATCCAAGCAATTCATGTAATTCTGATGCCTGCTCCTCCTTGATGTCCACCTGACAGTTGTGTAGGGGGCTTGCAAGTGTAAGGAATCTGGCATAGAGTGCCAGACCTTGCTGTCTCTACCCCTCTTCAGTGCTGTTCATCACTGCTCAGGTGGGCAGTAGCCTGTAGGGGAAGAGCAAAACCTCAGTTTGGAATTCTAGTCCTGGATTTCATTTAAAAAGGATTGAGGGCCTGCAACATGGCTCAGTAGGTAAGGGTATCTGCCACCAAGCCTGAAGGCCTGAAAATTTGAATTCCATCACTGGAATGCACGTAATGGAAGTAGAGACTGCCACATGTGCCATGGTGTAGACACACACATTCTCACACTATAATAATATAAAGGACTAATTGATTGCAGTGCCGAGATTGAACCTAGGGTCTCAGATACGCAAGGCAAATACTTTACAGCAGAGTCGTATTTTCAGCCCAGTTTCATTTTTTTAAAAGTCAACTTTGTAGAGGTAAAATTTATATACAATAAAATGAACCAATTTAAAGTGTATGGTAGGGGCTGGAGAAATGACTTAGCATTTAAGAACACTTCTCTTCAGAGGACCCTGGTTCAGTTCCCAGTACCCATAGGGCTGCTAACAAGGCTGATAGTCTGTAACTAGTTCCAGGGGATCCACTACCCTCTTCTGGCCTCCATGAGCACCAGACATGCACATGGTGCACTTCACATACATGCAATCGAAACATTAAGTAAAATATATGGGTCAACGGACTTTAGCAAATGTGTACATCCACAGAACTGCCACAGTCAAGATACAGTGTAAGAAAAAAAAATAGTATAAAGATGTGTAGCAAAAATGAGAATCTCCTCCTCACCCCACTGAATTTTCTGCAAAAAGAACACTAGTTGCACACACCCATGACAATATTTTTTACTTTGAGAGTGGGAGTACAGTCCGACATTAAGCACAGCCTGTTGGCCTGGAACTTGCAATCCTCCGTCCCTGCCACCCAAGTATACATTCTCTGTCTCGAGTGTACTTCAAGATCACCTCCCAGTGTGCAAGATGTTTTGCAGAGCGTTTTAACATTTTTTCAATGTAGACAGTGTTAGTAACTATCGTCTTTTAATGTATTTTAGTCCTTTTCAGCTTCTTAGTCTTCAAATCCTACCAGGAACTTTTACCTCTTCAGTGTGGCCTCTGTTTTCAGTCATGTCTGTTTCACCCACTAGACTAAGATCCCAGGGATCTGGCACACTAACACATATAAAGAAATTAAGCGAATGTAGACTAAGTACAGAGTATGTAAAGAGAAGGTTAAAGCGTTAACTGAAACTACGGCAAGCAGGCACACGCTCTGGGGCAGCGGCGGGCTGCTTGGAGGTCCATGTGCCCTCTGCAGCGAAGACCCTTGCGGGGCTGACCTGGTTGAGGCGCCCCTGACTTGCTCCAGGACCCCAGGCCTGCGCGTGGAAAACCCAGGTGCCTGGTCCCACTGCCCGCCCGTCGCTCCCTCCAGCCGCTGGGTGGCGCTGTGGGGAGAAGCAACTTCCTTCCGGCCGCTCCTCCCGCGGCTGGCGCCCCTATATCCTGTTTTCGTTGGCCGCGTTCGGATGGCGGTCTGCTCTGGAGTTGCGTCCGCTTCTTAGGGCTGGTCCTCACTCGGCGCTCGACCCCCTCCTTTGTCCAGCCTCCTCAGCCTGCACTTCGTCCCCCCAGGGCGCCGGCTTTCTGTGGCCGGAAGCATGGGCCGAGAGTCGCGGTGAGTCCGTGAGCCAGCCGGGCTTGGGGAGGAGGGAGGGTGGGCCCCGCAGGTCTACGGCACACGTGTGGGCAGCCCTCGGCCGCTGGACGAAGTAGACAGGGCTGCGAGGACGTGGCGCAGCGAGGGCCTCTGGTTCTCCTGTGTTGCCGGCATCCGGGTCGAGCCCCTGAGCGCGAGCCACCCCAGGGCGTTGGGATGGGGCATCTGTCTCATCCCGGGCTGGAGCCTGCATCCTCATCACCTGGTCTGCCGGGATCCAAGCTGAACTTGTTACCGCTTCGCGTTTGCAAAATTGCTCTGTGCCCATCACACCATTTTAATTCTTTTCGTGCGCGTGTGGTCTTCCTAGGTCATTTAAAAGGAGCTTGTGGGCAGACATTTTTACCGCACCTGCAGCACTTTGCACGACCGGCTTTTCCTGGGTTACAGTACACACAAATGTTACGTGGACACTTCGTAATGGATTTCGTATTTATCTACTTTCTATCTTTTTGAAACTTCACCGAGAAACCATATTAAAGTTTGTAACTTTTGTAAAGTTTCTTCAAAAACTTAAGAATGTTGATAACTGGTTCAAGATTCCAGATTTTTTTTTCTCTTAAAATTTTTTAAAAAATTATGTGTATGCATGCATATATGTCTTTGTGTTGAGTGCATACTGTGTGCGTGTAGGTACGCACAGAAGCCAGAGAGGATGTGGGCTTCTCTGGAACAGGAGTTAACAGGAGGTTGTGAGGCATCTGTGTGGATGCTGAGAACCGAACTCGGGTTCTTTGCAAGAGCAGCAAGATCTCTTAAACTCCTAGCCATCTCTTCAAATCCGAGACTTTTATCTCTTTTTTTTGAGACAGGGTCTCCTTGTAGTGCCAGCTGGCCTGGAACTCACTATGTAGACCAGGCTGTTCTGGAACTCAGAGAGATCCCCTGCCTCTGCCTCTAGAGTGCTGGGATTAAAGACATCCTCCACTCCACTGGGCCGGAGATTTTTATCTTAAAGGATGACTATTTGATATGTATTTAGCAGTGTCTGAAAGCTGCTATGGAACTATTTCTAGGGACAGTGAAGATTTTGTTTGGATTTAATGCTAACAGCACTTTACTGAGTTAGAACTTACATTCAGGGGTATGAACAAAGTATGATTCAAGCATTTTGAAATTTAGCCAATATAAAAATGGTGTGGCTATCATTTGGACAAAGATAAAAGAGTTTGTCACCTTAACTCCAGAAATTTCCTGTGAAGGTCTGTTGTTGGTTTGGTTTTGGTCTTTTTGAGGCAGGGTCTCCCTGGAGCCCCAGCTGGCCTGAAAATCTCTTTGTAGACCACGCTGACCTCAATCTTAGAGATTTGCCTGCCTCTGCCTCTTGAGTGCAGGCATTAAAGGCGTGGGCCACCTCACCTTGTTTTGTTTTACCTTTTCTAAAAAAATTTTTTTTTGGATTTTTGTGTATTTCATACAGAAAGTCATCTTTATACTCCCCCCTTCCCCTTCGGCACCTTCCCATACCCCCCCCACCACCACACTGGAGTTCATATATTCTGTCATTTGTGTTAAAGCTTATCATGTAAAGTTAGTGTCCCCAGATGTCCCTCAGTGCAAGTTCATCCACTGGGATCTAGTCAGCTTACCTAGACTCACTCCCTTTAAGAAGATCAGCTCTTCTCACCCAGCAGTAATCAGTTGCCAATAATTCTTCAACTAAGTTTGGGGCTTGCTGTTGATTTCCAGTTCTGTGCTGGGTTTTTGTCTGCCTAAGTTTGCATGGGTGTTGTGCATGCTGATACCATTGCTGTGGTTTGTATGAGAAGGGTCCCAGGCATCTGTGGGACCATTTCTGTATAGTCATGTACCTCCTCCTTGTCTCTTAAAATCTTTCCACCCCCTCTTCTGCAATGGTCACTGAGCCCTAGGTGGGTGGATTTTGATATAGGAGTCCTTGTCCAAGGACCCACACTGCAGACTCTTATTCCCTGTGTTTTGGCCATGTGTGGCCTTTTGTGTTCCTGGCCCTTGGTTGCATAAAGGAGCTTCATTGATGAGAACTGAAAGATGCATTAGTGTTCTCTTCATCCTTGTTCTATGTTCTGTGAGCCTTAGTGTAGAGGTTACATCCTAGATGTGCCATTTAGGTTTGGGCAATTCACAATCTCTGTGTGTGACCAGTTGTGGAACTCTAATTATCTCTGTCCCTTGAAAAAGAAGCTTCTTTGATGGGTAGTGACTGGGATACTTGTTTATAAATTTAAGGACCCATATTTTGCACATAGTAAGAAATTACATTTGACTAGGGATGTGACAGCGTTGTAGCTTTCTCTAAGATCTGTGACCTATCCGGCTATGTGTATTTGGCTAGTTTACAGTACCACACATGAGTTTCCTCCCATTGAGTGGGCTTCAAGTCCAATTAGGTAGCTGTTGATTACCCTGAAGATAGAAATACCACTACTAGGCCGGGTATGGTGGCGCTTTTAGTACCAGAACTCGGGAGGCAGAGGCAGGTGGATCTCTGTGAGTTCAAGGCCAGCCTGGTCTACATAGTGAGTTCCAGGTCAGCTGGGGCTACAGGGAGACCCTGTCTCAAAAAGACCAAAAAGGAAAAAAAAAGTGCCACTACTGCACCAATGTTGTTTGCCGTGCTGGTCATTGATGTGGTTTTTAGGCCTTGTAGTTGGGGGTTTGACCATCGATTAATGTTCTCCCTTAGCAGCTTGCATAGTGCTAGCCTTCAGGGGAAGTGGCTTCCAAGTCAGTTCCAGCTCTGTTGCTCCAAATCCTGTGTCCAAAGTATGTCCTGTTTTCAGCAATAGGGGCCTACCATCAAGTTCTGGGAGGCAATCAAGGACTGTGGCAATAGCCTGTGTAATTTTGGGAGTCTCTTGAACTACCCTGGCCAACAACTGAAAGGAAGGTTTCTCCTGTCTGGCACTGTTTCTTGTTATGTAGTCTTTAGCTATACACACAGACTCAATAGGGATATTGTATTGTAATTTTTCAGTAGGTTTTTGGACTAATACAATTCCCTCTGTTTTTTTTTGTACTAGCTAGGCACTGTTATCTGTCCTCTTTGCTCTCCCTGTCTAATCCTCCCTCCCTGCCTTCCCCATTTAAAGTATCCCCATTTCCCCCATTTCTCCCATGATAATTCCTATATGCGATGGCTTTGTTTTACTTTTTTTTTTGTTTTTTGAGACAGGGTCTCCCTGTAGCCCCAGCTGTCCTGGAACTCACTATGTAGACCAGGCTGCCCTCGAACTCACAGAAATCCGTCTGAGTGCTGGGATTAAAGGCGTGAGCCACAACGCCCATCAGGCTTTGTTTTACTTTTCAAGACAGGATCTCCTAGTGGAGGTTGCCCTTGAACTTCTCAGAAGTTCACTTGCCTCTGAGTAATGCCATTACATGCTGGACTGAAAACAATTGAGGTTATTTCACTTCTTTGCTTATATCTTCCAGTAGCTTTCTTTGTTTTAATTATTTTCTTTTAAAAATATTTGTTCATATGCTGGGTGTGGTGGTGCATGCCTTTAATCCCAGCACTTGGAAGGCAGAGGCAGGTGGATCTCTGAGTTTGAGGCCAGTCTGGTCTGTATAGTGAGTTCCAGGTCAGCTGGGACTACAGGGAGACCCTGCCTCAAAAGGACCAACAAAAAAATTTTTGTTGTTGTTCATTTAGAGATGGGGTCATGTTGATCTTAAAATCGTGGACTTAGTGATCTTGTCTCAGCCTTCTTAGTAACTGGCCTTGTAGGCATGTGCCTCCAGATATGGCCCAGTAACTTTTTATCTTACACAGGATAAAAGATGGGGTCCTCAGAATGGCCTATAACGCTCTCCATGTTTGGGCCTGACCTTTTCGTGTGGCACTCTCTTCAACCCTGGCATCAACTGTCTGTCTTGCTGTTCCTTTAGTGCCCAAGTTCAGATTCCTTCTCATGTGTTTGTGCATGTGCCTTTTGCCTGGAAAGTCTCCCCTGTATATCTACATGTTTCCTACTTTTATGTCAAGGGTCTCTTAATAAATGTCACTTTATTAGTGTGGGCTTCAGTAGTCGTCTATTATAAAATGGTAAACTCTCTACTTCCGTTCTTTCTCTTTCCTTTATTCTGTTCTGTTTGACTCTATGCCAATACT
>NW_008328092.1:37076-40919 GCF_000622305.1 Nannospalax galili
GAATTCAGGGGCCCTTTTGGGGGCCCTTTTTTTTTTTTTTTTTTTTTTTTTTTTTTTAAATCCTGGAAGCTTTAGATTGTGTTTCCTATAACCCAAAGAGAACCCTTAAAGTTCACTGAGAGAGGTAAAAATAAGATAGTATATTCTGTTTGTGGAGATTATATTCAATTCTGTCCTAAGAGCTAGCTGACTGACCATTGTGTTGAGGGCAGCCACTAACCCAGACAGTGGAAAGGGTCAGTGAAAAGCCCTATGTTCTGTTTTAAGCTACATTATTATTATTATTATATTATTATTATTATTGTTATTATTATTATTTGGGAGGGGCTTGTTGAGACAGGGTTTCCCTGTAGCCCCAGCTGGCTTAGAACTTGTGATGTAGACCAGACTGACCTGTCACAGATATCCACCTGTCTCTCTGCCTCCTGAGTGCTGGGATTAAAGGCATGCACCATCATGCCCAGCCTTGTTTTAAGCTACTTTCATCAATTTTCTTAAATTTAAACTAAAGAACACTTGATTTTGTAGTTTACACTTACTGGCTTATTTATTGACACTAGTGAGTGTCAATAGTTATGAACTTTTTGGGGTGAAAATTCTTTAAAAAGCGGTTTTCCTCTCCCACTCAAATTTTTTTTTCTTACATAAGTAAGAAAGTGAAACATAGTTGTGCTATGAACAGATCACAGAAAGGATTAGATTTTCTTTTACAGAAGGTGGAAGGAGAGAATGCCATGGTGTTGTAGTTTGCAACCAATATCAACTTGGGGAGGAAAGGGTTTAATTTGTCTTACCTCTCCCAGGTCACATTTCATCACTGATGGAGTCCAAGATTAGAACTCAGGGCAGGGACCTGGAGGCAGGAACCTGGAGCACAGGCCGTGGAGGAATGCTGATTATTGGCTTGCTCCCCTTACCCCTGCTCAGCCTGCTTTCTTATACAATACAGAAAAACCTACCTGGGGTGGCACTGCCCACTGTGGGCTGGGCCCTCCCACGTCACTCAACAATCAGTAAAATATCCTACAGGCATGGTCATAAGCCAGTCCACTGGAGGAAATTCCCCAGTTGAGGCTCCCTTTACCCAGGTGTGTCAAGTTGACAACTAAAGCTATCCAGCACACATGGTATTAATATCTGGTACTCAAAGAATTTACCAATGATAATATGGATAGTGCTAATTTACTTTTATAATGTGTAGTCCCAGCAACAGTTTCTCAAAGTTTAGTCTCTTTTTTTGAAATTAATTAATTAATTTTATTTATTTAATAACTGCATGATTAGAAGCATTTCATTACAGCTTTAACATATTCAGCAACAATTTCTAGAGCAAGGATACATCTCTTTTCAAAAGTGACTAAATTTTTAGGTTCACAGTTGAATTAATACAGTTATACAATATTGAACTCAGTATAAACCCTGTAAGACATAAAATTGAATGAGTTTTTACCTTTAAAAAAGATCTCCATTTCATTTTAAAATATACTGTTTCTTACAGAAAGACTCATTATTTTTGCTAATAACACTGAGATGTTGGTGCATGCGTCTCTAATCTGTATGTATCTGATTATTACTAGTCATAATAATTTGCATGTGGATCCTTGGTGCCTCTGTATGTCTATAAAGTCATCGGGTAGATTTCAATGGTAATGTTCAGGTAATGTTTTTCACCTCTACTAATTAACATGAAGTAAAATTTTATGCTTCCTCCTCAAATGTCCTTTTCTTTTAATTAGTTGATTTTTTTTGTGTGTATATTATACAGAACATCCCACACAATCTTATTCATCTATATACCCACTTCCCAAATGGCACCCTCCCATAGCCCCCCCCACTGGAGCCCAAATACTCTGTTATCCCTGTTACTGTCCACTGTGTTCTCGGTGCCCCCAGGCGTTCCCCAGTGCTTGTCCATCTGCTGAATCTAGTCAGCCTATCTGGAAATCCTTGTTTTAGGAAGATCAGCTGCTCCTCATCTAGCAGCAATCAGTTGTCGATATTCCTTTAGATAAGACCGGGGTCTGTTGTTCATTTTCCCAGTTCTATGCTGGGTTACTGTCTGGGAGTCTTTTGGGCCACCCTGGTCAATAACTCAAAGGAAGGTATCTCCTGTCTGGCATTATTTCTTGTTATATAGCCTTTAGCTATACATATGGACTCTTAAAAAATTATATTGACCCCATTAATCTTTGGTTATATTTTCCTTTTGCGTGTTGAAGACCCTACAATTGGCCCAGATAAGCCAATTTATTTTTACTCTTAAGGCCGTGTTCCTCAGGGGTCACATGGGCTTGGGAGGAGTCCTTGGCTCCTTTCTTTAACCAGTTCCGTCTATGTGAAGATAAGTCAAAGGTCCTGCTCTACCATGGCTGGCTCTGCTTGGAAGCATGGAGGAAATGTTTCCTCTGTGTTGACCTTCCTCTTTGTAGACTGGACACTGGTTCAGATCCATCTGGTAGGGTCTCCACAGCCTTATTGATCAAGAGGACAGGTGATTCACCACAGTTACAGGACATTTTGAGAGATGCTCCTAGTCCCCTGGAACTTAGTCGACCTAGGAGAGAAAGGAGCAAAACCTGTCCTTTATGTCCCTCTGTCCAAATTAGTATAGGCCTCATAGTATGGCTGTTAAACATCCAAGAAGGTTAGTTCCACCAGTCTGGTACTTTTAATTACCATGTGCCATGCAGATTAATCTTGGGTAATGACCAGTTGGTCTCAAATAAACCTTATCTAGAGAAATATTTCTTGATCTGTTATGTATAAGATGTATAATTTGTCAGTAGGTTGTTGGACTAATATGGTTCCCTCTGGTTTTTTAAAACTAGCTAGGCGTGGGGCTGCAGAGATGGCTCAGTGGTTAAGAATACTGATTGTTCTTACAGAAGACCCGGGTTTCAATCCCAGCACCCACATGCAGCTAACAACTGTCCATAACTCCAGTTCCAGGGGATCCAACAGCCTCTTCTGTCCTCCGCAGGCATTGCATGACATGGGTGCACTTACCTACGTGCAGGCATAACACATACACATAAAATAAAAATAATAAATAAAATATTTTTTAAAACATTAAAAAAAAACCTAGGCATTATTTATCTCTCACATTGTCTAACCCTTCCGCCATGGTTTCCCCATTTAAGGTGCCCCCATTTTCCCATTTCTCCCTTAATCATACCCTTCTATGGTCCTACCTCTCTTGAGCTCCTTCTTACCCTTTATCCCCTAGGTTCCTTGTATAACCTTCCGTTTCCCACCCCCCTTAAAATAACCCCACTTCTATCCATATCTCCCTTACTAATACCTGTTCCCTACTGATTTTTCTTTTCCTTTACCTCCCTGGTTCCTTTTCATTATCCTGGTTCCTATAGTTATGTCTGGATACATACTCGCTTATAAGGATTTGTTGCTAGGATGCACATATGAGGGAGAACAGCCATCGTTTTTTTTTTTTTCTGAGATTGTGTTACTTCACTTAGTATAACAGTTTCTAGTTCCATCCATTTACCTGCAATTTTCATGATTTCATCTTTATTGCTGAGTAAAACTCCATCATATAAATGAACCACATTTTCATTATCCACTCATCAATTGAGGGACACGGTTGCTTCCATCTCTTAGCTACTGTGAAAAGAACAGCAACAAACATGGATGTATGAGTGTCTCTGCAATAGGATGAATTCTTTGGGTATATGCCAAGCAGTGGTATAGCTGGGTCAAATGGTAGGTTCATTTGTAGTTTTTTAAGAGTTCTCCATACTGCTTTCCATAGGGGTTGAACAAGTTTGTAGTCTTACCAGCAGTGGATGAACGTTCCCCTTTCCCCACATCCTCTCCAACATTTGG
>NW_008328092.1:41183-86207 GCF_000622305.1 Nannospalax galili
ATTTCATACATGCATAAAATGTATTTTTGATCAAACCTACACCCACTCCCTCCCCTCCAACTCCTCCCATATCTCCCATATCACTTTTTTCTGACAACTTCATGTTTTTTTTTTTTTTATGGAGCTCTGAAGAGGTAACCCTAAAATCTTTTAGGGACAAGATAACAGCTCCCAAGTACTTTTGATTTTTTGGCCTTTGGAACAGTATATGTTGCTAAATGTATTTTTGATCAAACCTACACCCACTCCCTCCCCTCCAACTCCTCCCATATCTCCCATATCACTTTTTTCTGACAACTTCATGTTTTTTTTTTTTTTATGGAGCTCTGAAGAGGTAACCCTAAAATCTTTTAGGGACAAGATAACAGCTCCCAAGTACTTTTGATTTTTTGGCCTTTGGAACAGTATATGTTGCTAAGAGGCCCAAGGACATTTTGATATTTAACCAAGAAACTGGCTACTTTTCTTTTGGGTCTTTTTACCCTAACTGCATAGCCAATTCCTACCTCCTATTCTTACCACACCATCCCCTGAAGAGGTTACCCAGATTGCCAATAGGGAATAGGGACACAGACCATTCTGGCTTCTTCCATGCTGAATAGGGATGCAGGGTGAGGTAATTGGGGTACCCCTTCAGTGGATCTACCTCTCAAATTGCACAACTCTTAACTGTAGGGAGAAAAGAAAATCCTTGACTGGTACCAAGGAGATGTGAAGGAGAAGTAAAGGCAAGAGTAGTTAGCATTACAAGTTCTAGACAGGGTTTGATTCCCAACACCCAGAAAAAAGTCAGAGCAGGGCAAATTTCAAATGTTCATATCAGAGTCCATTGAAATTTCTTGATGAGAGCTTTCAAAAGCATCCCTCCATTGGATTCCTCCTCATGTTTCTTTTGTCTACCAAGTCTGGACTTGAGAGTGATAGATTCAGGATTTGCTTTTCAGGCACTTTGATAGCTTTTGGAATGGCTAGAATCAGTGTCAGTTCCCTCGAAAAGGCATTCAGATAGGGAGAAAAAAGATTTATCCATCATTTTAGAACAATGGTGGGTTATCTCCCTTAGCCACAGGTGGGCACTACAGTATTGCAGATTTTTTTAGTCTTTTTTTTGAGACAGGGTCTCCTTGTAACCCCAGCTAGCCTGGAACCCACTACATAGACCAGGTTAGTCTCGAACTAACAGAGATTCATTTGTCTCTACCTCCCAAGTGCATATGCCACCATGCCCAGCTGTTACTGACTTTTTATGTGAAATTAGAATCACAAAATTTTAGAACAAGAAATATTTTAGGGGGTGTAGAGAAAGATGGCTCAGTGGTTAAGAGCACTGGCTGCTCTTGCAGAGGACTCAGGTTTGGTTCCTAGCACCCACATGGCAGCTAAAAACTGTTTATAATGCCAGTTCCAGGGGATCTGACGCCTTCTTCTGACCTCCATGGGCATTGTACAACATGGGTGCATCTATACTCATACACATAAAATAAAAACAAATCTTTTTTTTTTTTTTTTTTTTAAGTTTTTTTTGAGACAGCCCTAGCTGTCCTGGAACTCACTATGTAGACCAGGCTGGCCTTGAACTCAGAGAGATCTGCCTGCTTCTGCCTCCCAAGTGCTGGGATTAAAGGCATGCGCCACCACGCCCAGCAACAATAAAATATTTTTTAAAAATTGTTTTCAGACTGGGCATAGTGGCACATGCCTTTAATCCCAGCATTCAGGAGGCATAGGCAGGAGGATCTGTGAATGAGTTCTGGGCCAGCCAGGGCTAAAAACAAACAAACAAAAACCAGTTTTGAGATTTTTGTAATGAATTGTCCATATTTTTTAGATAAGGAAACTGAGATCCTCAGAATTGGAGGGCTGACCTCTGTCTCGCTGGTTGCTAGCAGTACATTGGTAGAAATTACTGCCTCCTGGTCACTAGATCAGTGATCTTCCTCCCCAACCCCAGTCGTATTCTTTTTATCCTTATACTTGGCGGGTAGGTTTCCCTCCTGCTGGGATAAACCTGGGGCCTTGCACATGCTAGGCAAGTGTAATAATACTGAGCTATATTCCCAGTCTTAAATTGTCTTTGAAAATTAGCTTTTATACTATAGACTGTAGATTTTAAATAACTCTTATTACAGGTTTGTTATGTTTTCAAACAAACATCATTATGGAATTAGTCTCCCCATGTTATCATTGAGTACTTGTGGGAACTGGCTCATTTGATTCCTAATTGAGATCTTTGCCTTTAATAATGATCATAATTTAAGAAACTTTTTTCAATATGGGACAGTTATCTGAACTAGCTCCTCTCAGCCACAAATATAAATGAAAAGTGTTCCCCTTTCAGGCGTTCCAGAAGCAGAGAGAGAGACAGAAGCCGAGAGCGAAGACGATCTCGGAGCCGAGATAGGAGGCGCTCAAGGAGTAGAAGCCGGGGCCGGCGTTCCCGCTCCTCCAGTCCTGGCGGTAAAAGCAAGAAGGCTGAGAATAGGTAATGCTGGCTTGGGACTGTGTCTGTTGTACGAGGTGGGAACTGATTCCCCTCCCTGTGTCTTTTTATCTTTGCCCTTTAAATTTATCCTTACAAATAATTATACAAGTTTGACTTTTACTCTGAACTGTTGGCGAAGTTTTAATTAGGTTGTGAGGTTTAAAATTCTTTTGGAAAACAGTAGATTCAATTGATTTTAAAACTGTGCGTTATAGTCTCATTTATGTATTATTAATGGTCAGACATTTTGTGAACATTTTTGTAGGGGCAGTGCTGAGTATTGGACTCTAGTCCTCACACAGGCTAGGCAAGCACGCTACACTGAGTTACATCTCTAGCCCCAGAATTTCTTCCTGAGATTATTTTCTCAGTTATTTATTATAGTTGTTGACAAATAACTATTTAAATTCATGGTATACTGTATCAGTTTCTTCTCTGTTGCTGTGGTAAAACAGCATGACCAAGGCAACTTACAGAAGGAAGAACTCATTTGGCTTACAGTTCCAGAGAGGGAAGAGTCCATTATGGTGGGGAGGCATGGCAGCAGAGATGGCCAGAATAGAAAGTCCAGTAATCACATCTTCAAGCAGGCACTGGAACCAGAGAGCCACTGGAAATCTGGCAAGGCTTAAGAACTCTCAAAACCTACCCCCAGTGACATGCTTCATGGTCCAGCTAAAACTTCCCTGAGCAGTACCACCAACTGGAGCCTGTGGGGAACGTTCTCATTCAAACCACCACATACACATTACTGAATTGCTATTTAGAATGGATGACCTTTGTTTGTGTGTGTTAAATGTGTATGTTTCCTGGGATGCTAGTAATATTAGATTTTTAAATATATTTTGTCTGATAAACATGTTTGCTATTCATGTTTCTCTCACCAATAATTTGTTCGTTTTACTTTTATTTTGCCAAAGTCAGTGTAATATTGTTGAGATTTCTTGAAATTAAAAATAAAGCCAGCTAGGCATGGTGATGTATACCTTCAAGCCCAGCACTTTGCAGGCTGAGGCAGAAGGATTGCTGGAGTTTGAGGCCAGCTAGGACTGCATAGCAAGACTCTGTCTCAGGAAAAAAAAAACAAACCCAAAGGATTGATAAGACAGCTCAGTGGGTACAGCACTTGTCATACAAACCTGATGACCTTAGTTCAGTTCTTAAAACTCACCTGAAGTGAAAGGAGGGAACTGACTATAAAGATGACCTCTGGACTCTACATGTGTGCTATCACTCACACACACAAACACACTTGCATGCAATAACAAAATTAAAAGTGTGTGTGTTTTTAAATTCAGAAGTGAATGAAGTAATTAACTTTGAAATAATTATGAAGTAAATACCCATGTGTTAAGGTCAGGAAATCAAACATCAGTATCCCTTCCATTTCACTTCTTTCTAACTCAGCACTCTATCTCTTTAGGTGAAGCCACTACTGATTATTTATTTATTATTTATTCATTCATTCATTCATTTATTCATTTATTTAATTTATTTATTTATATTGAGTTCATTTTTCTTGAGACAGTCTCCCTATAGCCCCAGCTGGCCCGGAACTCTATACAGACCAGGCTGCCCTGGATCTCACAGAATCTGCCTGCCTTTGCTGGAATATTGACTATTGAGTGGGAATGGTCAGTGAATCCCTGGGAATTTTCTTCCCACAATTTTCATCTGGCCATAGGGGATCTGACCTCAGGTCTTCATGCTTGCATAGTAAGCAGTTTACCCATTGAGCTATCTGCCCAGGCCCTGTTTCTATTAAATTTAACATATTCATGTTTTAAAGCTTCTTAGCAGACATGAGTAGAAGGATATTTTTTTATAAACTCATCATAAAATTAGAAATGGGGCTGGGGAAATGGCTCAGTTGGTAGAGTACTTGGTCTTAGTTCAGTCCCTGGCACCACATGAAACAGTGTGTTGTGTGTGGGCAGTCAACAATGCTGGGGAGGAGAGACAGGTGTATCCTAGCCTAAAACAGCAGGGTCCAGGCAAGTGAGAGACCCTGTCTCAAAAGACAATGTGGGTAGCTCCTGAGGAACAGCACCCAAGGTTGGCCTTTGGCTTCTACACATGTGCAGCTGCACACTCCTGGACACATGCAAATTAGAAATACAAAAGGAAACATTCTGAACAAGATTGGAGGACTCCCCTCTGCCATATCAATAAAAAACATGTCATACAGTTAGAAAATTTAGGGTAATATTAGGTATTTGTGTAGATACAGAAAATAGAACAGTGAAAACTGTAGACAGAGCCCAGAAAAAAAACCATGTATAAGGTAATTTGGTAGTGACAGGAGACAATACAGTCAGTAGAGAAAGGTTTTTAAAATAAATGGCACTAGGGCTGTTCGCTAGTCTCATAAAATAGAACTGCTTGCCTAACTGTGTTCACAGAAAGCAGTCCCAGGCAGAATAAAGAGCAAATTAGATGGCAAATATAATTAGATGGCAATCCTTTAGAAGTTTATATTGGAGAATATCTTTCATCTCTGGGTATCTTCATCAAACCTGAAAGGAATTCTGTAAACCACATAAACACTGATCATAAAGGGGAGAGGGGAGATTAATTTTATTACATTAAAATTAAAACATTTCATTCATTATTGGAGACCTAAGTGAAAATGTAAGCCTATTGTGATTTTTAAATATTTCTGCATAAATAAATTACTAAAATTTTACTTTCGTGTTTAAATTTTGTAATTATAATTTCGTAATTCTGTTTCCAAATGTTTGGTAATGTTTGCCCTTCGTGTCAAAAGATTTATCTCATATGTCAAAGTATTTGTTATTGAGATATGAAAATAATTGATTATTGGAAAAAAAAGAAAACGAAACTCGGCGGCCAGACATCAGGCCAGGCCAAGGCCACCCCGCCTGTCAGCAGCATTCGCTCCCTAGGCGCCCTAGGCCTGGCACCCACAGCACCTGCCCCTGAACCCGCTGTACCCAGGGCCCACACTGTGGTCCAGTTGGACTTTTAGCCCTGGGGGCCCAGCCATGAACCTGTGGGGCCCTAGTTGGGTGGACATCCACCTCTATGGCACCTCTGGCCCTAAGGACAGCAGGATCTGGACACCCAATGGGTCCTGGCCTCAGACTCACCAAATTGCTCACGGTTTTTAAAACTGATGGGGAAGGTGTTAGGGACACTGGGGCACAACAAAAAAGTCCTATTTTTCTGGAAAAAAAAAAAAAAAAAAAGGGAACCCAAGTCTATTAAGTAGTCTTAAAATGAATATCGTAGGACTGGCAAAGTGGCTCAGCAGGTGAAAACATTTGATGCCAAGCTTGATGAACTCTAGATCCAAATGGTAGAAGGTGAGAACTGACTCCTGCAAGTTGTCCTCTGACATGCAGATGCATGCCTTGTGGCGTGTACACACATACACATACACTAAATAATTAAATAATTAAAAAGGAATTTTAACGAGTGTTGTAGTTTCAAGCACAAATATATGATACATCTTTTTTTACCCTCTCTCTCTTTTTCTTTTTGGTAGGTCTAGGTCCAAAGAGAAAACAGAAGGCGGGGAAAGTTCTAAAGAGAAGAAAAAAGACAAAGATGATAAGGAAGATGAAAAAGAAAAAGATGCTGGTGTATGTCCACTAACTTTAAAATAAGTATAGAATATTAATCTTGTTTCTACTGTGACATTATTTCTTAATGTTATGTGCTTTATTTTTAGATAATTGATAACAATCATAAAACAGCAAGATAAGTCTTGATAAGAAATTTTTCTGAAAAATTATGCATTTTTGTAAATATTATGTTTTTAGAAAATTGTGATCAATCCACGTACATAGTGTCAAATTGGCCTCAAAAAATTATAAATTTAGGCTCAAGAATTTTGGCATATGGGACCAGGGAGATGGTTCAGCAGGTAAAGTCACTTATCACATAGGTCTGGTGATCTAAGTTAGAGCCTAAGAACCTACAAAAAAATGGAGAACTCGAATTGACTCCACAGAATTGTCTTCTGACCGTGATGACACTCATTCTATGGCATGTGTGCCCTTGCATACACACACTAATAAGTAATAGCTAATTTTTTTTTAAAGTTTAGGCACATGACTGTATTTTTCCTTAACATCTTTGCCAACATGGGGATGCCTTTTTAAAAATTTATTTACTAGGAAATAATTGATATTTGCTACTGTTATTTCTGTTTTCAAATGAGCAAATATTTAGATGCTACAACTAGAACAAATTTAATGTTTTCTTAAGCTTACTGACTGTGTGCCTTTCTTTTGAATTGTCTGTATCTTTTGCTTACCTTAGAATATGCTATTGCTTCAGCTTTTGTGTTTGCTTTTTAGTTCTCGCTCTCTCTCGCTCTCTCTCGCTCTCTCGCCCTCGCTCTCAGTCTTTTTGAGACAGGGTCTCCCTGTAGCCCCAGCTGACCTGGAACTCACTATGTAAACCACGCTGGTCTTGAACTCACAGAGATTCACCTGCCTCTGCCTCCCCAGTGGTGTTAGAATTAAAGGTGGGTGCCACCTTGCCTGGCTTAGTGTGTTCTCTTTTTTTGTGGTTCCTTTTTCAGGGGCAAGTACTTCTAAGCAGAATAAGGGAGGTCTGGGCATCTGGCTTTGTAGCTAGTTTCTGTTTTTGAATGAATGAATGATCTTGAGAAAAAGCAGTTTCAGAGGCTCTTCTTTAGAGAGGATGGTTTTGAGAAAGGATCTCATGCTCTGTAGTTGAGGATGACCTTTAACTCCTGATCCTCCTGCCTCTGCCTCCCAAGTGTTGGGATTACAGACAGGTGTGTGCCCACCATGCCCCATTTATGTGATACTGGGGATCCAACCCAGGGCTTTGTGCATGCTAGGGAAGCAGCCCTGATTCTAGTTGGCCCCTGATTCATTGTGTAGGCCAGGTTGACTTCAAACTCAAAGCAATCTTGTGAGCCATTATGCATGTGTGTGTATCTGTATATGTGTGTCTGTGTATGTGTATGTGCACATGAATGCTGTAGCCCACAGAGGATAGAGGTATCGGATCCCCTGGAGCTGGAATTACAGGTGGTTATTAGCTACCTGACATTGGTGTTGGGAATTGATCTTGGGTCCTCTGGAAGAGCAGTACATGCTCTTAACCACTGAGTCATCTCTCCAGGCCTGTCTCCTTCTCTTGGGAGCAATGAAGACTTTAAAATGGTTGTTTCCAGAAAACTTTGACTTAAAGCCTAAGAAAACAACATGTCTTGGGATTTAAACCTGACAATTGGGAAAATGTTTGCCAGTTGATTCTGTTTTATTCTGAGTGAAAAATCTGTAACTTTTGTACATATTTCTTATGATTGAAACGAGATTAATATATAGTTCTGAGATCTGCCTTTTGGCATTCTTCATTGAAAATATTTTTATCTGTTTTTAAGAAATACTTTATTTTTATTTGTGTATGAGTGTATTGCCTGTAGGTAGGTAGGTGCACCCATTCGTGCAGTGCTGGGATATCAGAAGGAGTCGAATCCCCTTGAAATGGAGTTATGGACAGTTGTTAGCCATTATGTGGGTGCTGGGAATTGGACCTGGGTCTTTTGCAAGAGAAGCCAGCGCTCTTAACCACTGAGCCATCTCTCCAGCCTGCTTTTTATTATTCCTTTCCTCCCTTCTTTTCTTTCTCAGGGTCTTTCTATATGGCTTAGGCTGGCCTGGAACTATCCCTGGCTTCCCAGGATTGCAGGTGTGCATGACCAGGTGTGGCTTTGTGATTTGATTTTTAGAAAAAAAATTTTTTTGTTAACATTTATTTTTTTATTTATTTTAAATATTTTATTATTTTTATTTTACGTGTATGAGTGTGTTGCCTGCATGTATGTGAGTGAACCTGTGTTGTGCAAAGCTGCGGGGGTTAGAAGAGGGCTTCAGATTCCCCTGGAACTGGAGTTAAGGATGGTTTGTAGCCGCCATGTGGGTGCTGGGAATCGAACCCGGGTCCTCTGCAAGAGCAGTCAGTGCTCTTAACTGCTGAGCCATCTCTCCAGCCCCTATTTATTTATTTTTGTGGTGGGGTGTGTGTTGCACACAAGTGCAGAAGTCAGAGGACAACTCACAGGAGCCGGTGCTGTTTTTACCTTGTAGATCCCAGGGAGATAGGACTCAGGTCAGCAGGCTTGGCAGTAAGCATATTTACCCTCTAAGCTATCTCACTTGCCCTGATTTTAATATAATTAGAAAGGTGACTGATTACAAATTTGGTTTACATTCAGAAATTTAGAAACCATGTGTTTTTCCCTTTATAGACTTTGGAGAACTTATTTAGAATCTCATGTGGAATATAATTGTTAATGCTGATTGTGATTTTGATTTTTCCCACTTTTTGTTTCTCTATCTCTGTCTCTTTCTCTTTCCCTCTCCCAAGAACTTTGACCAGAATAAGCTGGAGGAAGAAATGAGAAAGCGAAAAGAAAGAGTTGAAAAATGGCGAGAAGAACAGCGTAAAAAGGCCATGGAAAACATAGGAGAACTGAAAAAGGAAATCGAAGAGATGAAACAAGGGAAAAAGTGGAGTTTAGAGGATGATGATGGTACATTTGGAATTTGGATGGGGCTTTTTTATTGTGGAAAATATATATAAAGTAGTTTTTGCAATTTTAACACATACCCCTTCACCCCAAACTGAGGGTCAAAGCCAGGGTCTTTGGATGTTAAGCAAATGCTCTGAGGTACATCCCCAGCCATTTTAACCTTTTAACCATTTAACCATTTTAAGTATTAAATGTTTGCTTGTATTGCTTGTAAGTATTAAACATTGTCTCAGTCTGTTCAGAATATTGTGTAGCCACCATCATTGTCCATTTTCAGAGCTTTTTCAGCATCCCAGTTAGAAACTCTCTACTCGTTAAGCATCTTGCCATCCTGGCTCTATATTATTTCTGTCTCTATGGATTTGCCCATGTTCTTCATGTAAGTGGGATCGTAATGTGTTTTCTTGAATCTGGCTTGTTTAGCATTACTGTCTTCAAGGTTTATTCATACTTTAGCACATTCCACTTTTCTTTCCATGGCTGAATAATCAGTATATGAATATGATGCTTTTTGTTTTTGATATAGTGTTTTACGGTGTAGCTCTGACTGACCTAGAAATCAGAGATCCACCTGCCTCCTTGCCTGGCTATATGTTTTTATTTTTCATGTTTGAAACAGGGTCCTGCTTTATAAGCCAGTTAGGACTCAAACCTGTCGTCCTCCTACTTCAGCCTCCCAAATGCTGGAATTACAGGCTTGTGCCACCGTGCCCATTTTATGCCATGTTTTATTTATCTACCCTTATGTTGTTGAACATTTGGGTTGTTTCCACCTTTGGATTATTGTGGATAATGCTTCTTTGAACATTGGTATGCATATAAATATTTGAGTTTGTGTTTTCAATTTTTTCTGAGTATACCTGTGTTCTAGAAGTAGATTTGCTGGATTTGTATTAAGGTTCTTGTGATTTTGGATATGGGGCTCTCACTGTTTTCTAGGCTGTCCTGGAACTACTGGGCTCAATTGAACCTTCTCTCAGCTTCCCAAGTAGCTGGGACTGTAGGTGCAAGCTACCATGCCTTTACAACTGGAGATTTTTGAATACCTTTTTTAGTGGATGCTAACATTTCAATTGTAAAGTAGTAGTAAGAATCACTGCTTTTACTTTGGAGTGCATGGTTAAGTGCTTGTGGAGTTTGTAGACATCTCTTAATATTTTTGCTACCAGTATAAATGTTAATAATGAGACTAAGTTAAGGGTGTGCTTTTAAAATATCACTTCTAAGTTTTTATAGGGGGAGATTTTTTTTTTTTAAGGGGGAAAATGTCTTTTTTTTTAAAAAGCTTTATTTTATTTTATGTGTATGCATGTATTGCCTGCATGTAGGTAAGTGCACCCATGTCGTACAATGCCTGAGGAGGTCAGAAGAGGCTGTTGGATCCCCAGGGACTGGAGTTAGGGACAGTTGTTAGCTACCATGTGGGTGCTGGGATTTGAACCTGGGTCTTTAGCAAGAGCAACCAGTATTCTTAACTGCTGAGCCATCTCTCCAGCCCCGAAAAAATATCTTTTTTATTGTCTTTGTGGTTCTGGGGCTTGAATCCAGGGTTTAGCATATGCTAGGAAAGCTTTTCCATTTCTGATTTTGATTTTGAGTTTTTAGTAAAGTGGAAGATTGTGAAATCTTACAGGAAAACAGAATTTTGGTCATTATTCTGTGACAGTTCCAAACATAAATCTCTCTCTCTCTCCCCCCCCCCCCCATACACCCCCTCCCTCTCTCTCCTTCTCTCTCTCTCTCTCTCTCTCTCTCTTCTTGTGCTATGTGTTGGGCATGGTAATGTTTAATCCCAGCACTCAGGGAAGAGGCAAGTGAATATCTAGAATCAAGTCCAACTTGGTCTACACTGCAAGTTCCAGGCCATCTGGGGCTACAGGAAGATGCTGTCTCAGGGAAAAACAAAACAAAACAAAACAAAACACAACTGGTATTACAGGGGACCCTGTCTCAGAAAAAGAAAAAAAGGCAAAAAAAAGAGTGACATGTGCCCTTTTTTTTTTCTTTCTGTAACTGAAAGGTACTTGCAAGAAAAATAATAATTGTTACTTGTTGTACAAACATAGGATCTGAGTTTGACCACAGAATCCATGTAAAAAAGCCAAGCATGGTGCTGCACCCTTGTAATCCTAGCACTAGGGATGGGGAGAGAGGCATATCCTTTGGGTTCACTGGCCAATCAGCCTAGCCTAATTGGTGAACTCCAGACCAAGTAGCAGACCTTGTCTCCAAAAAACAAGGCAACTGGGGCTGGAGAGATAGTTCAGCAGGTAAGAGCACTGGTTCCTCTCTTACAGAGGACCTGGTTTTGGTTCCCAGCGCCCACATGACAGCTAACAACCATCGGTAACTCCAATTCCAGGGGATCTGATGCCATTGTCTGACCTGTGGGCATCGCATGACATGGGTGCGCTTACTATACATGCAGGCAATACACTCATACACCTTAAAAAATAAAAAAGATGACTGCTGGACATGGTGGCACACACCTTTAATTCTAGGCAGAGGCAAGCAGTATAGATCTTTGTGAGTTCAATGCCAGCCTGGTCTACTTGAGTGAGTTCCAGGGCAGTCAGGGCCACCTAGTGAGACCTTGTCTCAAAAAACAACCTAAAATACAATAAAATAATAAAATAAGCTGGATGGGACACAAACCTTTATTTTTATTTTATTTTTTTAATTATTTTTATTTTATGTGTATGCTTGTATCGCCTGCATGTAGGTAAGTGCACCCATGTCGTGCAGTGCCTGTGGAGGTCAGAAGAGGCTGTCAGATCCCCTGGGCTGGAGTTACGGACAGTTGTTAGCTGCCATGTGCGTGCTGGGATTCTAACCTGGGTCTTCTTCAAGAACAACCAGTGTTCTTAACTGCTGAGCAATCTCTCCAGCCCCCGACACAAACCTTTAATCCCAGCCTTTGGGAGGCAGAGCCAGGTGGATCTCTGTGTCTGTGAGATCAAGGCCAGCCTGGTCTTCATAGTGAATTCTAGGTAGGGTGGGACTAGGGAGACCTTGCCAACAAAACAAAACAAAGAACAATAACAAAATAATAAATAAAAACAAGGTGAACAAGGTAAATGGCACCTAAGGAATGATAGCCTAGGTTGACCTCTGGTTGCCACATACCTGCACACGTATGTGCACGTGTACATACATACAAATGTCATTTAGCAAAGAAAGTGTTTAGTTATCTTAGCAATATAGCCATAAACTCTAGAACTGTAGTTTATAGTGTCTGTCTTCTTTTTTTGCTCACTGTTGTTCAGCAGTAATACGTGCATGGTTTGAAAATGTAAAAACTGCCAGCCTTGTGGTTCACACCTTTAATCCCAGCACTCAGGAGGCAGAGGCAGGTGGATTGCTGTGAGTTCAAGGCTAGCCTGGGCTATATAGTGAGTTCCTGGCCAGCTGAGACCCTATCTCAAAAGAACCCAAATAAACAAACCAAAAAAGGTAGAAACTTCCAAGTATGAGCACTTGAACTAGCCTGGGAAAGGAATGTTTGGACAGTGGGAGAAAAGTCATCAAAATTATAGAAGGAAATGTGGTATATTTTCTTACAAAAAAAATTTTTTGGGTTAAATTTATTTGTGTGTGTCACAAATAATTGAGGTAAGCGGACAACTCTCAGGAGTTAGTTCCCTCTTTCCACTGTGGGACTAGGGGATCACTTTTGGTTGTCACAATTATGCAGCAAGCACTTTTACCCACTGAGCTATCATACTGGCCCATGTATTTTCTTTTAAAACACAAAATATAGGGGGCTGGAGAGATGGCTCAGCGGTTAAGAGCACTGGCTGTTCTTGCAAAAGACCCAGGTTCTAATCCCAGCACCCACATGGCAGCTAACAACTGTCTATAACTCCAGTTCCAGGGGATGTGACAGCCTCTTCCGTCCTCTGCAGACATTGCACGACACGGGTGCACTTACCTACATGCAGGCAATACATGCATACACATAAAAATAATAAATAATACATAAAATAAAAAAAAAATAAAAATAAAACACAAAATATATTCTGATATTTTAGATGATGAAGATGATCCTGCAGAAGCTGAAAAGGAAGGAAATGAAATGGAGGGTGAGGAATTAGATCCATTAGATGCTTACATGGAAGAAGTGAAAGAAGAAGTAAAAAAGTTTAACATGAGAAGTGTAAAAGGAGGCGCAGGAAATGAAAAGGTATGGGATTTTTCTCTAAAGATTTCTGAGCTACTAGGAGAACTTGAATTTATCATTGTGTTGTCTTACTGTTGATTTGCTGCTGGTATTTTTTTTTTTTTTTTTACTTTTTTTACTTTTATCTGCATTTATTTTATGCTCAGTGTATTCCTGTGCCAGAAGTTTTTGTTTCTTGAGTTTCTTCTGGAATATCTTTTTCTTTTGTGCAGCGTCCTCTTCAGGCTTAGGAACAATTTGTTCCTTTTCAATGAGGATCATTTCAATGTGGCAGGGGGAGCTTATGTATGGGTTAATCTGACCATGAGCTCTGTAAGTTCTGTGGTACATCTTGGGTGGTTCGTTCACTTGGATATACTCAGTGACCAGAGTCTACATTTAAACCCTTAAGTTCAGCATTACTCTCTGCAATTTTAAGCATGAGTAGCAAAAATTCACTCTTTTCGGGCCACCAACCTTGTATCCAGCCCTACTGTTTGGCCTGGGCACACCTACCAGCTCCACTGTTATACCACTGGAATGGCACACACTACTTCTTTAAAGTGACATCTTTCAGTTACTTGGTGGCTCTTTGGATGTACATACCCTTGCTGGCCTGGGCAGTTTCACCTGTGTTCTTAAAGTGAACACGAAGATTGGAACCTCTTGACTTGCATGATTTTGTAGGGTTTTCTGGGTCAAGAGAGTAGTGAAGTCACCTCAGGAAAAGGAAAATGCTGCTGGTCTTCTTAAAAATTAAACTGTTAGGGGCTGGAAAGATGGCTCAGTGGTTAAGAGCACTGACACCTCTTACAGAGTACCCACATTCAGTTCCCAGCACCCACATGGTAGCTAACAACCTTCCATAACTCCAGTTCCAGGGAATTTAGCACCCTTTTCTGGCCTTCATGTACACACATGGTACACTTAACATGGAAAGAAAACGCTAATACTCATAACAATTTTAAATGTTATGTAAAATTATACATTATGCAATAAATTCTGCAACTGTGAATGTACTTACAAAATACAGTATAGTTAACATTAAAAATTAACACTATGCAAAAAGCATATTGCTACTGGTCTTTTTAAAAACTAAATTATTGCTGGGCATGGTGTTGCATGCCCTTAATCCCAGCACTCGGGAGGCAGAGACAGGTGGATCTCTGTGAGTTCGAGGCCATCCTGGTCTACATAGTGAGTTCCAGGCCAGCTGGGGCTACAGGGAGACCCTGTCTCAAAAGACAAAAAAAGAAAAACACAAAAAACTAAATTATTGTTAGCTTGAATGATTAACTGTGACATTTAACATTGTGTTATATTTGACATATGTAATTTTTGTTTCACTTCTGCAAAATATTTTATAACCCTTTTTCGTTTTAGAAGTCTGGGCCCACAGTCACAAAAGTCGTTACTGTTGTAACAACTAAAAAGGCTGTTATAGACTCTGATAAGAAGAAAGGTGAGCTGATGGAGAATGACCAGGATGCCATGGAGGTGATTCTTCAATACCTTTGACTTTGTTTCTGGTACTCCTAGAAGTATTTATGACAAAGCATTGGTGGTCATCCAAGCTGCTCTGAGGGTGAATTCCTTCTGCTCCCAGTACTGCAGTAGTAGTATAGCTCTCACTAGGTGGCAGAGTGTTCTAGCATCTTACAGCCTTTGATTACGCCTAGTTTTTTCATTTCCTTCCCTTTCTTAGCTCATCTCAAGTACACAATAAACAATACAGCAGGGGGTGGGGGCACAGGCCTTTGAGCTCAGACTTGGGAGGCAGAGACAATGGATCTCTTGAGAGTGAGACCAGCCTTGTCTACACAGCAAGTTCCAGGCCAGCTGGAGCTACAGAGAAATAAAGGAGTAGAATCAATGAAAATTCTTCCTGTTAATTTAAAAATATTTATGTAGTGAGAACAATAACAAAACTTAATGACATCTGAGAGTTATATTAGCTTTGTATTGGTATTAAAACTGTATAAAGATTTTTTTAAAAAAGAAACTAAGTTAAAAATTCTTAAGGAACTGATTTATTTATAGTCAAAAACATAGACATTATTTGAGGAGATTTTCAAGTTAGGAGCTTTTAAATTTCCTGGAGTCTTATGAAAGTCTCGTGGAACAATTAGTCTATTTTAGGAAGCATGAAAAAGAGATAAAGAGTAGTTTCTAGGAGAGGAGAGTTTCGAAAACTAGGACTGCTGCTTCCTATGTGGGGAAATTAATAATACACTTTTTTTGTCATTTAAGTATTCTTCAGAGGAGGAGGAAGTTGATCTTCAGACTGCTCTTACAGGATACCAGACAAAACAGAGAAAGCTTCTAGAACCAGTTGATCATGGAAAAATTGAGTATGAACCATTCAGAAAAAATTTTTATGTTGAAGTTCCAGAACTAGCAAAAATGTCTCAAGAAGGTAAATTTTTTTTTTTTTTTTTTTTTGTGGTGGCATCAGACGCTGTGTTTCACTTTGCCCAGAGTGAATGTGGATAGGCCTGTGAGTTGGAAGATGTTTTCTGAAGTATGTTTAAAAAGAGCAAAATGAATTTAGTACAGGTAGGTGGTGTTCTTAGGGTTGAAAATACTCTACATGTCATTGCAAATGAAATGTTTCTGTTAGGTCTTCTGGTATGTGAGAGGTAGGAGCTGCCAATCTGTTGTTGGGTAAATAAAGAAAATCTAAGCACCTTGTGCTGTGAGAACAGGTGGTTGTAATACTTGTCAACCATTCATTTCTGTTGTTATAGATTAAGAAAAAGTGAAAACCAGAGTGTTGAAACTAAGAGTATTTCCCTTTGACCTTAACTTATTGTAGCAGTAATTGCTGCACCTGTTTCTCTGAGATAGTGTTTTTCCTGTAGTTTTTCTATGAAATATATTTGATAGTTTTTTAGAAGAGAGTTGAAGATTCTTTGTCTTACCATGCTCATTGAAAGGTAGAAGCACCAGTAGAACAGTGTTTAAGAGGTTTTAATATGGTTTTTGTTTTGTAGAAGTGAATGTATTTCGATTGGAAATGGAGGGCATTACGGTTAAAGGAAAAGGTTGTCCCAAACCAATTAAATCATGGGTCCAGTGTGGGATTTCCATGAAGATCTTAAATTCCCTCAAAAAGTAAGTGGTTGGTGGTTACCCACATTTTTCAGTGACCTACTCAGATAGCCCTTTCACACAAGTATCTCTCTGGGTTTTGATTATATGCTATAATGTTGTCTACTACAAGTAGAAAAGGTTTTCCTTCAGTTCTGGGGAGCCATCATAGGAGTTGGGCATGCCAGGGAAATAAGTATTCCACCACTGAGTTATATATATCCTTAAGCACAGTCCACTTTAAAATTTCATTAATGGCCAGGCGTGGTGGCACACACCTTTAATCCCAGCACTCGGGAGGCAGAGGCAGGCGGATCTCTGTGAGTTCAAGGCCAGCTTGGTCTACATAGTGAGTTCCAGGACAGCTGGAGCTACAGGGAGACCCTGTCTCAAAAAAACCAAAAAAAAAAAAAAAATTCCATAAATGGCTTTAATGAGATACAATGTAAATACAAAGTTTCCCATTTATAGTATACTATTTGGTGCTGTGTTAATGGAATTGTACAGCTATCTAATTTTAGAACATTTTCATCATCCCCCAAAGAGGCCTTCATTCTTTTGCAGCCCTCTCCCATCTCCACTACCCCAGGCAACATTAATCTACTTTCTGTCTCTGTAGGTATAGCCCCAGTAGATATTTCATACAAGTGGAATCATACAATGTGTAGTTTTATCTCTCATCAGTGTCTTCAAGGTCCATCCATGTTATACAATCTTAGTGCTTCATTCTTTTTATTGCCAAATAATTTTTTCCTTTAAAAATTCTTATTTACTCTATTCATCTATTTATTATTTATTTTGTGTGTGTGGAGTCCATTCTTTCCTGCCATATTGTGGGATTCAGGGATTGAATTTAGGGTGTCTGACCTTAGGGTGCACAAGCACCTTTATTCACAGAGCCATCTCGCTGTCCTAACACTTGGCTTTATCTGCTCTGCACCAAATACTGTTTTACTATGTATGTATACCACACTTAGAAGAGCTAATATTTGTGGGCCTCTGAGGAGGTCTAAAGATCATGATTCTGACCTTGTGTTCCTTTGGTTTTCTTTAAGGCATGGCTATGAAAAGCCCACACCCATCCAAACCCAAGCCATTCCTGCTATAATGTCTGGAAGAGATTTGATTGGTATTGCCAAGACAGGAAGTGGAAAAACCATTGCTTTTCTCTTGCCCATGTTTAGACACATCATGGATCAGAGGTCATTAGAAGAAGGAGAGGGGCCAATAGGTACAATTCTTCGCATTATTGATTTTTTTGAACATGTCTTTACTGTCAGTTAATCAGAAAGACCTGATTCTTTATGAAGTTACTGATTTTGAAAATAAAGGTGTGTTTATATGCATTTTCTTTATCGATTTGGCACTTTGGGGCTGATTTCCCCTTACCAGCAGGTGGAGTGAGAATCTTCAGAGCTCTGGAGTGACATCTCAGAAGTACAAAAACAGCCTGTCCTGGCTCAGCTCAGGTTTTAAACTCTGACTTAGCAGGTAGACTCCTCATGCATCTATCTGTTGATTTGTGTTGAGGTTTGCTCATAGTCTAATATCAGTAGATTTTAAACTCAGCATGAAAACTAGTAGGGAAGTGTCTTTCCTTAGGGTTTTTTGGGGGGCCTCAGAAGGCCATAGTGCCTTTGTTTTATTTAGGATTAGGTTTTCAAATTTGGATTTCTTGGTTCATTTTTGCAGAGTTATTATCTGCACCTTTTAGTAGGGCTTTGGAAGTTATTCAGCTCTTTCTGTGTAAACAGAAATGCACAGTGCATTTCTTCTCTGTCTGTGCCCCTCAGAACAAGGTGGTTCCGGAAGCAGCAGTCTGGCTTCTGGAACACAGTGAGTTACTCGATTCTCTTTTGGTCTGTGATTTGCAGTTGAGAACTATATGCAGTCTGTTCAACCAAGTCTTTTTCTGAGGGTTGGCTATGGCATTTAACTCTTCATTTATTTCCTGTAGCATGTTTTAAAAGTCCAATTTGTTCTTCACCACAATCTCTGCCATCATAAAGCTTCTGAAACAGAGTGTTTAGACTCACATTTAAAAACCAGCAAATTTGACTGTGAGCTTCAATCTTTACTGCAGAGGCTAAATTGAACATTTCAAAGCTTCGTCTCAAGGATTTTTGGTGGTTAGGCTTTTGACATACTTATCTTTTCAGCTGTCATCATGACTCCAACTCGAGAACTGGCTTTACAAATTACTAAAGAATGTAAGAAGTTTTCGAAGACCTTGGGACTTAGAGTGGTCTGTGTTTATGGAGGAACAGGAATCAGTGAGCAGGTAGTTAAAATTTTTTCTGTCTTTTCTCAAATTGAATGATTCAATAAGTAAATGTGATTTATTTTGTTTTAGTGTTTTAAATGTGACTTCTAAAATCTTAAAGGGTATTACATGTGAAAATAATTGTAAGAATAAATTGTGTTCATGTGCAGTGGTATGTACCTATAGTCCCAATATTAAGAGCACTGAGGCAGAAGGATCACCAGCTGAAGGCCTTAGAACTGCATAGAATGACTGTTTTTAAAAAGGGAAGTGATGAGCTGGGCATGGTGGCCCACACCTTTAAACCCAATATTTGTAGGCAGAGGCAGGTGGCTCTCTATGAGATAGAGGCCAGCCTGGTCTACATAGTTCAGACTGGCTGATAGTATAGGGAGACCCTGTCTCAAAAGGGGGGGGGCAGAGGGGAAATACAGAATAGCCAATTGGCATACACCTGTAATCCTGGAACTTGGGAGGTAGAGGCAGGAATATCACTGCAAATTTGAAGCCAGCATGTGCCACCACACCTGGTCGAGGTCTTCGGTATTCTTTTTATGTATTATTTTTATTTTATGTATATGAGTGTATTGCCTGCATGCAGTAAGTGCACCCGTGACGTGCAACGCCTGTGGAGGACAAAAGAGGCTGTCAGATCCCCTGGAACTGGAGTGAGTTATGGACAGCTGTTAGATGCTATGTGGGTACTGGGATTTGAACCCAGGACTTTTGCAGGAACAGCCAGTGTTCTTAACCTCTGAGCCATCTTTCCAGCCTGATAGTTACTTTCTTAAAGACTTAAACTATATGAAGAAAGTAGTATGCCATCTGGAATATTTTTTTTAATATATTATTTATTATTTTTATTTTATGTGTATGAGTGTATTGCTTGCACGTATGTGAGTGCACCCGTGTAGTGCAATGCCTCCGTGGAGGTCAGAAGAGTGCTTCGGATTCCCCTGGAACTGGAGTTAAGGATGGTTTGTAGCCTCCATGTGGGTGCTGGGAATCGAACCCAGGTCCTCTGGAAGAGCAGTTAGTGCTCTTAACTGCTGAGCCATCTCTCCAGCCCCCATCTGGAATACTTTGCCACAGAGGAATTACCTGTTTCTGGGGACCATAACTATAGGAAGTGACTTTTAGGCCAGGATTCCAGAGACCATGACTTTGAAGCCAGAAATTAAAATATGTATATTGATAAGAGACAAACTACAACTGACATAAATAAGCAATTTTTAAAATAAAACAAGCATGAGCCAGGCGTGGTGGTGCATACCTTTAATTCCGGTGCTTGTTGGGCAGAGAGAGGTAGATCTCTGAGTTCGAGGCCAGCCTGGTCTGCATAGTGAGTTCCAGGCCAGCTGGGGCTACAGGTAGACACAAAAAATAAATAAAAAAATAAATAAAAGACACAAAAAGACCCAAAAAATAAATAAATCAAGCAAGCAAAGAAACAAAATTACATTTATAGAATAACCTGGTATAGGGACTTGGGTGCCGTTCAGTTGATATAGTACTTGCCTAGTGTACATAAAGCTTTGGTTTCAGTCCTTATCTTTGTATAAACCAAGTGTGGTAAATGAACACCAGTGATCTCAGCAATCAGGTGGTGGAGTTAGGAGCATCCACCGTTTAAGACCATCCTTGGTTGTGTAGTGAGTTTGAGGTTATCCTGGGCTATATGACACCTTGTTTCAAAAAAAAAAAAATGTAATAAAAAAAGAAAAAGAGACTACCCTGGTACATACAGTATAACCTGGCATGTATGTATGTATTTATGTAAAGGTCAAGCAAATGTTTATCCTATGTACAACCCCTTACATTTCTATTTCATTTTAAAATTGATGGCTGTGACTTAGAAAATTGATGCCATGATTTACTAATGCCAACCCTAAATTTGAAAAACATTGACCTCTCTGTATTAGCATGTTTTATTGCTTATTCTTAACTTCCTATCTTGGTTTTATGCAAAGTTGTAAATTACAATTGGTGAAATTGGTTAGTTTCATTGGTTTCACATTTGTGTCGGTGCTGCCATGCTGCTGTTCCCTATTCCATTAGTGACTCCAACAGCCCAGTGAATCCAGGGGTAATCTGGGAGTCTTCTCACACCTTCTTACCTGTGGAGCCATACAGGAGCCAGATGTGCTGTTTTTACATATTTTTAAGCATTAGTGATGCATAGACTATAAAATTTCATCCTGTTTTATCAGATTGCTGAACTGAAAAGAGGTGCTGAAATTATTGTTTGCACACCTGGTCGAATGATTGACATGTTAGCAGCTAACAGTGGTAAGTTGGGGGTATTTTTTTGTTTTCTTTCGTCTTTGAATTTTATATATTTTTGTTAAAGCAGACATGAGAAACCAACAAAGGTTTCTGTGTTTCTTCTTGAAGCTATAGTATCTTAAAATGTGTATTGTAACAAGTTATTGTTGAAAGCATGAATAATTTTTAGCAATTAAATTTTTTTTCCAAAAACTATCTCTATATGACCTTTTTAACATTTCACTTGGATTCTTAATCCCTTTTTTTTTTTTTTTTTGTGGCCTTCCTTGCTTTTAAAAGGGTGGCATTCAGCCGGGCGTGGTGGCACATGCCTTTAATCCCAGCACTTGGGAGGCAGAGGCAGGCAGATCTCTGTGAGTTCAAGTCCAGCCTGGTCTACATAGTGAGTTCCAGGCCAGCTGGTGCTACAGGGAGACCACGTCTCAAAAAGACCAAAAAATAAATAAAAATAAAAGGGTGGCATTCTACTCTGTTACAAAATTCTCCACAGAAACCAGTATTTTATAATACTAGACAGATTAAGATATTGCAGCTTCAAGAAATTTTGTCTTTTGTAAATATTGCATGTTATTAGCTCAAATTTTATGCTTTGTTAAAATATTCCCTATCAAAACTGATACTAAACTGTTGACATTATTTAACTTCTGTGGAGAAAGGCCCTTCAAGATTTATAGAACTGGGCTTCCGAGACTTTAATCATCAAAGGTAGGTAATTTAATGCTGTTCCCAACCTTGCAAACACTAATGGAGGCTGAAAATGTTAGTGTGAATATTAGATATTAAGAAGCACTTATTTTGGCTCATGTCTACTTTATGAAGAAAATGCTTTCAAAAAGGTTCCCATTGCACTATTCAGTCTATACATAATTGGGTATTGAAAACAGTAATGCATGTTTCTAATAGCATTCTGCTTGAATTTCTCTATAAGCTTAATTCTAATTCTACATGAGTTTGGCAAAGTGACATTGAAGTTGTTCAACAAGTCATTGTGCTTGTGTAGCATATGACAAGTTTGGAATGAATGCTGATTAAATAATCCCTTGTTTTTTTTTCAATGCTGCATTGATTAAATCTCCTGAAATTCATCTTGATTAATTTTATCTTTTTCCTTTATCTGTCTTTTTGGTTTATCCTTTAATAACTATATATTTTTGCCAGGTGATTGATTCTACAGTTAATAGCAATGCTTATGTTAATCTTTAGGAAGGATTTCTTGTATATTTAGTTTCTACTGGTTAAGAAGCCAGAAATACTTATTTAAACTAGTAGCAGCAATTAATAATTTGATGTGTATCTTTGCATAGAGAAGTACATTTATATGTGATGCATTTATTATTTGGTTTGTGTAATATATCAATTTGAGTTGTTTTGCATTAATGGTTTAACATGCCCATTTAAGGAGCTTCTAACTAGATGAAAGTAGATTATGAAGTAAGATAGAGAAGTATTCTGCCTCTGAAGTAGTTAGCGCTGGAGCTTGCTTTCCACACATACGCTGTAATCTCTAATATGTTTTTTTCTAGGTGATGCTGTCAGATAATGGCTGATGTGGCTCGATGCTTCATCTCAGTCTTAGTTTTATGATGTGTTTTGGAGAGGGCTGTTTTCTGAATTTTACAGGTTCTTCAGGCCCTATGATGGTATGCAAGAGACGAGTTTGACAAAGTAAAAGGGCCTCATATACCCATGTCAGAAAGTATTTGCCACTAGATTAAGACTTGTAGACCAAAATTTCTTTTCACTGTTTAAAGATACCTAACCTACCCCTCTGATTAAGTCAGGCATTTTAGTTCCCTTTACAGTTTTTAAAAGTTTTTGATAGTCATAATATGAATTGTGACTGATTTTTAGGGTTTGTTTTTTTTTTCCTCTTTATTTTTCTTCTCATCTTAGGTCGGGTCACAAATCTTCGAAGAGTGACATATGTTGTTTTAGATGAAGCAGATAGAATGTTTGACATGGGTTTCGAACCACAGGTAATCATTAAATTTCTTTTTTGTTTTATAAATTTTAAATGTTTGTTTTATTTTCAATTATGTGCGTCTGTGTGGGGATTTGTGCATGTGAGTGCAGGCGCGTGCAGAAGCCAGAGGATAAATCATGAGCTGGAGTTACATGTGGTTGTGAGCTGCCTAATGTGGGTGTGAGTTGGCCAATATGTGTGCTGAAAACCGGACTTGGGTCCTCTTAACCAGTGAGCTATCCCTCCAGTCCCTAGGATTTTGTAAGTGCCATGAGAAAGAAATGTTTGTGGTTTCTGAAATTCATACTTATTTTCTGTTGTTTGGTAATACTGTGTGTTAGTGACACATGGAATTTAAATATATATTTATATTTTGAATTGTATAGGTTTTCCTTAGCAATCTAAAACTATCATTGGTCAAGTTAGAATTAGAGTACTAATAATAGAGTATTAAAAATGCTTGTATTTTATACTTTTCATTATCTTTCCAATACATTATTTTAATTCATGATTCTAACTTCTCACATAATCTAGATAGTGTGTGTTACTTATGTATGAAAACTAAGGACTGACTGCTATGCTTCAGCTCTTCACACATTTATCACATTCCTTTGGCCCCAAGGATTGTGACTGGAACTCAGTAGGAAGCCAGAGGGAACTTGACCTGAATTTAATGAGGAAGGACTGAACAAGTATTGTTTCAAGATAGAAGTGGTTGCTTTGAGAATGAGAGGCACAATTGGATAGCATATTATTATTATATGTTTATATTGTGCGGGTTCATTCTGCAGCATTGTAGTGGAGGTCAGAGGGCAACTTCAGGAGTCGGTTCCTTCCCTCAGCATGTGGAGCTCAGAGATCAAACTTGGGCACTCTGGCTTGGTAGCCAGTGCCCTCTGCCATGTTGCCACCCCTTGAATAGGGTTTTCATGTACATGTTCAAGCAGGGGCAAGAGGTCTATCTATGAAAAGAGACTAGAGGGGACTGAAGCATCAGATGTTTGGTGGAATTGTGGGCCCTTTAATGTCTTTCTAAATAATGGGAGATTTTTGATATTATGATTATGCAGATCTGGTAGTCAAACCTTTCTGATACATTATGAGTTCAAAACATTTTCTGGACTGGAGAGATGGCTCAGCAGTTAAGAGCATTTACTACTCTTCCAGAGGACCCAAGCTCGGTTCCTGGCATCCATACATTGCCACCTATAACTTCAGCTCCAGGGCATCCAACACCCTCTTCTGGCCTTCAAGGGTATCCACACATAGCATACATTTTCACTCACACGCAAACATACACATAGCAAAAAATAAAATAAATGTTAAAAAAACTCTTAACTTTGATAGGCAAACTGAATCATTTCTTGCCATAATTTCCTACATGTTTGTGAGTACTTGCATGCATGTCAGCACATGTAAAAAGGTTTCAACAATTGGACGTGGTTGCACATGCCTTTAATCCTAGTGCTAGGGAGGCAGAGGCAGACAGACCTCTGAGATCGAAGCCAGACTGGTCTGTATAGTGAGTTCCAGACCAGTTGGGGCTATAGGGAAACCGTGTCTCAAAAATACAAGAATAAAAAAAACAAAATGAAGAGTTTTCAACAAAGTAAACAACTGTTCCTCATTCCTCCCTCAGATACTTTCTTTGTGTATGTTTATATAAGCATCTGTAAATTGGAGAAATACAATGTTTGGAGTTTTTTTGAAATCATTAAAACCTGTGGAGAGAGGAAAATTAATGGTTAATGATTATTTTGTGAGCTTTATAGGTTAGAAAACTCAGGATAGAGCTTCAGTGCTGTAGGATACTATTTGGATATATAGCAAGAAAAGTCACCATCATATAAGTTAAAGCTAGTACTACTGAAGAGAATCTTCACCTGACCTCTTTTTGGAGAATAGGCAGGCAGGAGGATGCTTCTAGGCAGGAGTCTGTATTCAAGAACATAATGAAAATTAAGAATTAAACCATGGGTGCTAAGCTGAGCTGTACAGTGACATAGGCATTAGGTGTAGGACTCTGCTTTTTCCATATACATAGGCAAATAAATTGCCTTAAACTTAGCAAAGATTAAAAGATAAACAATGAGGTTTTAGGGCTAAGGAGACAGTGTGTTCAGTAAAGTGCCTGCAAGAACCTGAGCTTGATTCTCAGAACATGCTGTATACAAAGCCAGGCCTGCTGCTGCACTTGTAATCCTGGCACTGGGAGGTGGAGAGAGATGACGGCCAGCCTAGCCTCCTTGCCAAGTTCCAGGCTAGTGAGAGACCCTATGTCAAGAAAAGGAAAAAGGTAGATAGTTCCTGAGGAATGACACCTGGGCTTACCCTCTAACTTCCACATGTACAAGTACACAGATGTATTTACACATTCAAACAGAATACACACAGAATGAGTATTTATTATGGAAGATAAAATCATGAGATATTTAAAATACCAGGCTCATAGAAATGACTTGATTGCTTAGTTTATCTCTATCTTCAAACTGACTGATTTCTTTTTTATTTACTGAAGAAAAAATTTTAGACTTATTCATATAGTTCTAAATGTTATAAGAGATTTGAATATGTGGAAGAATGAGCCAGTAAACTTGAAGATGATAGGACAACGGAAATGATAAAATATGAGATACAGAAAGAAAAACAGATTTAAAAGTGAGCAGAGCTGGGCATGGTGGTGAACACCTTTAATTCCAGCACTCAGGAGGTACAGGCAGGTAAATCTCTGTGAGATCGAGGACAGCTGGGCCTACATAGTAAATTCCAGGCCAGCTGGGGCTACAGGGAGACCCTGTCTCAAAAAGACTGAAAAAAAAGGTGAGCATAAGGAAATGAGACAGATTGCAAAGCTTTGCCCTCCTTAAGGGACATGTGTTTCTGTATAAACACTCATACACACACACACACACACACACACACACACGTAAATATATGGTGGGACTGACAAAAAAAGAAATGAGATTCTAAATTCATTCTGTATTTATATATGTATTTATGTGTATAAATGTTTTACTTGTGTGGATGTAAGTGCACCACATGAGTGTAATGCCTGAGAGGAGGATTCCCTGGAACTGGAGTTACAGATGGTTGTTAGCTACCATGTGGATATTGGGACCTGATCCTGGGCCCCTGCAAGACCAGCCAGTGCTCTTAACTGCTAAGCCATCTCTCTAGCCCTGCTACTTTTTAAAATTTTTTAAATGTTATTGATTGATTGATTGATTTGTTGATTTATTGTATGTGTGTGTCTCTGTGTGTGTATGTATATGGGCATATACACATCGATACATGAAAACAGCCAGTATGTCCAGTCTGTGCTCTGTTACTGAGTGACACCCCCTCCACAGTTCCTTGCCCTAGCACAAGTGTTTTTGTTATACTTCTTTTGGAGGCTCAGGACACAATCCAGGGATTCACTCATACTAGACAAGTGTTCTGCCACTGAGTTATGTTCCATCCTCTCTCCTCAAGTTTTAGTTCTGTCTCAAAGTGTGATGCAGTACAGGTAGGTGTTTTGTTTATTTGAGACAAGGTTTGATGTAGCCCACTCTGGTCTTGAACTCTATAATAAACTGAGGATGACCTTGAACTTTTTGTCCTTTTGCCTTCACCTCCCAAGTACTGGGATTCCAGGCATTTGTCACTATGCCAAATTGATGCAGGGCTGGGGATCAACCCCAGGGCTTTGTGCACACTAAACAAGCAGCCTTCTGAGTTACATCTCAAAGTTGGTTTTTTTTTTTTTTTTTTTTTAAATGATCAGAGTTTTAAAAATTTATTATTTTTATGTGTATGAGTGTATTGCACCTGTGTCGTACAGTACCCATAGAGATTGGAAGAGGGCATTGGATCCCTTGGAACTGGAGCTACTAGTGGTTGTTAGCTGCCATGTTGGTGTTGGAAACTGAACCCGGGTCTTCTCCAGCCCCCATATTTTTGTTAAGATTTATTTTTGCTACTTTCAGTTATGTGTATGTGTGTGTATCTGCCTTTTGGAATGTGCTTGTGCCCTAGTTTGCTTTCTGTTGCTGTGATAAAAATCTGATCAAAACCCACTTGGGGAGGAAAGGGCTTACACATCACAGTACATCATTAAAGGGAAGTCATGGCAGGAACTTAAGCAGGAGCTTGAGGCAGAAACCATGGAGGATTGTTACTTACTGATTTGCTTCTCCTTGGCTTGCTCAACTACTCTTCTTATATAGCCCAGGCCTACCTGCCCAGGGATAGCACCACCACATCGCCCCCTCCCCCCATTAATTAACAATCAAGAAAATGCCCCACAGGCATGCCCACTGGAGGAAATTCCTTGATTGAAGTTCCTCTATTTCAGGTCTCTCAAGTTGACAAAAATGAGTACATAATGTGAGTATGGGTATTCTTGGAGGCCAGAGGTTTTGTATCCTCATGGAACTAGAGTTACAGGTGGTTATGAACCACTGAATGTGGGTGATGAGATCCAAACTCAAGTCATCTGTGAGAGCAATACATACTCCTTTTTCTTTTTTTTAGGGGGGGTCTTTTTGAGACAGGATCTCCTTGTAGCCCCAGCTGGCTTGGAACTTACTATGTAGACCAGGTTGGCCTTGAACTCAAGGAGATCCGCCCGCCCCTGCCTCCTGAGTGTTGGGATTAAAGGCATGGTGTGCCACCGTGCCCAGCAAAGTACATGCTCTTAACCATGAGCCACCTCTCCATCCCTTAACACACACATTTAACATCACAGGGATCATTTCTGTGGTTAAAAAGTTAAAAGTAATGTTTACATTAATGAATAGTTAAGTTGATAATCTTAAATTTAAAGAAAAATAATTTACTTTAGGCTGCATTGGCTAGTACTCTTTTTATACAGTGAAGCAACAGCTTTGCAGCACAGTAAGAAACAAAATATTCATCTTCATTAAAAAAAAGTTGTATCATCTTTTCAAAATATTTTATTTATTATTTTTATTTTATGTGTATGAGTGTATTGCATGCACGTATGTGAGTGCACCCGTGTCGTGCAATGCTGCAGAGGTCAGAAAAGGGCTTTGGATTCCCCTGGAACTGGAGTTAAGGACGGTTCATAGCCACCATGTCGGTGCTGGGAATCGAACCCGAGTCCTCTGCAAGAGCAGTCAGTGCTCTTAACTGCTGAGCCATCTCTCCAGCCCCAGATGTATCATCTTTAAAATCAGGCTTGCTTAGAGTTTGAATCAATGAAAAGTGAGAGAATTGTTTATTTGGCAACATAAGACTAGTTGGACTCATGATTTCGATTTTAGACTATGTGAAAAAAGATAGAAAGCCGTAGGTTATTTTTGGGGTTCATTTTTTGTTTTGGGTCTTTTTGTTGTTGTTATGTTTTGGTTTTTTTGAGACAGGGTCTCCCTGTATCCCCAGCTGGCCTGGATCTATGTAGACTAGTCTGGCCTCAGTCTCATGGAGATCTGCTGGCCTCTGCCTCCTAAGTGCTGGGATTAAAGGTGTGTGCCACCACACCTGGCAAAAGTAATAGGTTTTCAACATAATAAAGTTGATGTGTTCATAAATAGCATATTTATGGACATGAATAGAAAGGACATGCTCCGAGTTGTGGACTACATTCAGCAACACAATCACGAGGCTTGCCTGGAATGTTCGTGGTACTTATTCAAAGATCTTAACTAATTGGTATTGAAACTTCATCTTTAAGGAGAGATTAGTCAAAGATGGCATCTAGACTTTGGGCTTAGGCATGCTGGTTTCCCTCCCTCCCATCCTTCCTTCCTTGTGTGACTGTGTGTACAAGTGTACATGTATGCACATGAGTTTGGAGACTAGAGGACAGCATTGACTCTAGTTGCTTAGAAGGTGTCTGCCTTGTTTTTTTTAGAGAAGGACTCTCTAGGACCTGGGATTTGCTGATTAGGTTAAGCAGGCTGGCCAGTAAACCTGGGGTTTGCCTGTCTTTTCCTCCCCAGCTTTGGGATTACAAGTGCATGCTTTTTTCTTTTCTTTTTTTTTTTTGTGTGGTTTTTTTGAGACGGGGTCTCCCTGTAGCCCCAGCTCTCCTGGAACTCACTATGCAGACCAGGCTGGCCTTGAACTCACAGAGATCCACCTGCCTCTGCCTCCCGAGAGCTGGGATTAAAGGTGTGCACCACCACACCCGGCAAGTGCATGCTTTTTACCTGGGTGCTTTTTACCAGGTCTTCAGGTTTATGCAGCAAGCACTGTACTGACTGCTATCTCCCCATCCCAGGTTGTCATTTCTTAAGATAGTGAAATCAAAAACAGCAAATTGAGGTATAAAACATGTTCAGATTTTGTAAGATAACAAGTTAAAGGAACTGAAATAGTTTTTTCAAAATTCCTTCTATTTAACTTGACCATTGTATAGGTTTGGGGAGGTTACATTTACTGTATTTATCTATATTATTTTCTCAGGTCATGCGCATTGTGGATAATGTCCGTCCTGATCGACAGACAGTCATGTTTTCAGCTACTTTCCCCAGAGCTATGGAGGCTCTGGCTCGCAGGATCCTGAGCAAGCCCATTGAAGTACAGGTTGGAGGCAGGAGTGTGGTTTGCTCAGATGTGGAACAGCAAGTGGTAGGTATTATTATGTTCAGGAAATCTTCAGTTTTCCTGGTGTTGAGGCAGTGTATGTGAGATCCTTTGGAGATCATTCTGAGATAGAGTGATGAAGTTCTGACAAATTCTAAAATTAAGTAGCATGCAACAGTTACAGCTTTCAGTATATTGCCAAGTACACTTAATTGTGCTGTTACATGGAACTGACTGTTTAAGAAAGCTCTTGTTTTATTTTGTCTGTGAGTATTTTGACTGTATGTATGCTGAGCCATCTCCGTAGCCCTTCCTTTCTTGTTTCCCACCAGAATTGGAGGGCTGACAGAAATGATACACTTCTACCTTACTTAGCCTTTGGTTAATAGGATATGAAGTTAAGGCCAGAGGGAACCAGTGAGCAGTTGCCACATTTACAAACCTTATTCTCTGAAAGTTTGCAAAACTGGAAAAAATTTTGGGCCTATCAGCATTTTTCTTAGCCTTTTTTTTTTTTTCGGTCTTTTTGAGACAGGGTCTCCCTGTAGCTCCAGCTGTCCTGGAATTCACTATATAGACCAGGCTGGCCTCCAACTCACAAAGATCTGCCTGCCTCTGCCTCCCAAGTGCTGGGATTAAAGGCGTGCGCCACCATGCCTGGCCAGCCTTTCTTTTAAATGTAAGAAGTTGTTACTTTTTTATTCATTCACTACAAATTAAATGAATGCTTTTTTTTTTTAACTTTAAAAATGCAGTGCCCGCAGAGGTCAGAAGAGGCTGTCAGATCCTCTGGGACTGGAGCTATGGACAGTTGTTAGCTGCCATGTGGGTGCTGGAATTCAAACCTGGGTCTTCTGCAAGAACAGCCAGTGTTCTTAACCGCTGAGCCATCTCTCCAGCCCCTAAATTATTGAATACTTTTGTTCTAAGACATATTTGCATTTTTTACTACACTAACTTGGTACAATGTGTTTTCAGATTGTGATTGAAGAAGAAAAAAAGTTCTTGAAATTGCTTGAGCTTTTAGGCCATTATCAAGAGTCAGGATCTGTCATTATATTTGTGGATAAGCAGGAACATGCTGATGGTCTTCTGAAGGACTTAATGAGAGCATCCTACCCTTGCATGTCTCTCCATGGAGGTAATTAATGTTTAATTTAATTACAAAATATGTCTTAAGTATATAACCTGCCAAGAACTGTCTTTGTGTTCTGAATAATATTTGTGTTGTTATTTTTAATAGAGAAGAAATTATTACAAATATTCCATCACTTTGGGGAGGGGGGCATTTTGAGATAGAATTTTATGTAGTACAAGCTGGCCTTGAGCTCTCAATGTACGCAAGGGTAGCCTTGAACTCCTGATCTCCTACCTTTCATCCTGGGTTCTAGGATTACAGGCACGCCACTTGTCTGGCTTACTTTTTATCACTTATTAGACTAAGGAAGGATGGAAGTTAACATTTTTGACCTGTGTTGTTCTTTTCATTGTACATGCTTTGAAGAGGCTTTCATGATTCATCTAGAACTTTTATTGAAGTTTTAAAGTAATGTTTTAATTTCTATGTGAAATTGCATGCATGCAGAGACCAGGAGGCTGTCTTCCTCTATTGCTGTCCACCTTATTTCCTTGAGACAGGGTCTTTTATTGAAACAGCTCACTGTACCAGCTAAGCTTTCTGACCGTTGAGCTCTTAGGGTCCATTGTCTCCCCCCCCCCACCCCCCCCACTGCTGAGGACACAGCTTTTTTATATGAGTACTAGAGATTGGAACTTGAGTCCTCATGTTTGCAGAGCAAACACTCCTATCCACTGGCCCCAGCCCTCTGTATCTAGAACTTTTCATCGTCCCAAATGAAGACTGCCTATAAAATAATAATTCTCTACTTTTCTCCTTATCAGTCCCTTTAATTTTTATACTACCTACATCTCTATGAATATTCTATCCCATATACCTTGTATGAGTGAAATCATACGTTATATCCTTTTGTTTGGGCTTAGTTCTCTTAGCCATGTGATTTTAAGATTCATCCGTATTTTAGCATTTATTAGATTTTCTTTTTCTTTCTTTTTTTTTTTTTTTTTTTTTTGAGATGGTCTCCCTGTAGCCTCAGCAGACCTAGAACTTGGTTGTAGACTAGGCTGGCCTTGAACTCACAGAGATCTGCCTGACTCTGCTTCCTGAGTGCTGTGTGCATTACTGTGCCTGGCTGTGGTTTTTTTTCTCTTAATTTTTAAACATTTATTGTATGAGTGTACACATATGTGTGTATGTACCACTGTACACATATAGAGTTGGGATGATAACTTTCAGGAGTCAGTTCTCTCCTTCTACTGTGTGGATTCTAGGAATTGGACTCTGGTTATCAGGAGGAACCTTTACCCATTGGACCATCCTGCCTGCCCCATTTGCTTTCTGTTCATCTTTGTCCTTGTTGGGCTATCCTAATTCTTCTTTGTCTTCAAGTTGTGATAATTCTGCTGTCCCTTGAACTATTATATTGGTGAGACTTTTCACAGAACTCTTTGTTTGACTTAGTGATTTTTTTTTTCTTCATTTACAGTTTTTCAGTTGTTAGGATATTTTTTTAGAATTTCTCTTTGTTGAATTTTACTTTCATATCCTGTGTTGACTTCCTTATTTCGTTCATCTGTTTGTTTGCTTGGAATTCATTCTGGAGTTGGTGTGCCGTGTACATGTGGAGGTCAGACCACCACTGCTCTTGCTGCCACCCTGGAGGTTCTAGGGATTGAACTAAGGTCATCAGACTTGGCGGAAACCACCTTCAACCACTGAGCCATCTTGCTGTCTCCTGATTTTTTTTTAAAATCACCTTTATTTTTTTTTCAATGGATTTGTTGGCAACATTCAAGAGGGATTGGGTTGTAGAACACTGAAGTCTTTTTCTTCTACTAGGCTGATGGTGAGGGCACCAGGTTTAATCCCCATATTGTCCCTGAAAGCAGAATACTATTTGTAAATCAGTTGCTGCCAAGGATAAGTCTACTATGAAAACAACACAATAGCCAAATGAAAAACAATCACAGGGCTGGAAGGATAGCTCAGCAGTTAACAGCACTGGCTGTTCTTGCAGAGGACCTAGGTTCAGTTTCCAACACCCACATAGTGACTGACAACCACCTGTAACTTCAGTTCTAGGAGATCTGATGCCTTCTGGCCTATATGGGCACCAGGCACACACACAGTGCACTTAATATCCATGCAGGCACTCACATATACACATAAGATAAGAATAAATAAACCTTGGGGAAAAAAAAATCCATCCCTTAAATACCAATTTTTTTAAGAAGAAAGGAACACTTGTAGTCTGTGTACTAATATGTTAGTCACAATGGATATAAGTGACAAGGAAAGAAAGTAGAGTAAGACTAGTGATTAGTATTAGATTGATAAATAGATGGGGAACCGTAGCAGCAAAGAGGAGAGATGCAGTTTTGGCCAAAAGTATATGAAAAGAAAGGTAAAGAAATGCAATCAGGAGACTGGAGAGATGGCTCAGTAGTTAAGAGCACTGGTTGCTCTTGCAGAAGACCAGGGTTTGAGTCCCAGCACCCACATGGTAACTAGCCCTCTTCTGACCTCCACAGGCATTGTATTGCACTTACATACATGCAAACAATACACTCTTAACACGTAAAATAAAAATAAAGTTTTAAAGTTTTAGAAAGAACTTTATAAACAAAGGGCTAGAGAAATGACTCAGTGGTTAAGACCACTGACTGCTTTTTCAGAGGATCCGGGTTTGGTTCCCAGCATCCACATGGAGCCTAACAACGTAATTCCAGTTCTAGGGGATCTGGCACCCTCTTCTGGCTGACGTGGGCATTGTACACATGGGTGTGCTTAATTACATACATGAAATAAAAATAAATCCCCCTCCCAAAAAAGAAAATAAATGCAATCAGATAACCTAAAACAGCCCCACCCCTGAGGAGGCCTGAAACATGGAGGCCCAGCAAACCAGGCCAGCCTCTGTTCTTTTGGAAAGCCTATCATCTACCTACCTACCTACCTATCTATTTATCTACCTATCTATCTATCTATCTATCTATCGATCTATCGATCTATCGATCTATCGATCTATCGTCTATCTCTCTATCTCTCTATCTCTCTATCATCAATCTATCATCTATCTGTCATCTATCTGTGGGGCTCTTTGCTACTCTAACATTCCCCCCTTCTGAAGAGGTAACCCTAAAATCTTTTAGGGATTAGATAAGAGCTCCCAAATACTTTTGACATTTTTGACATTTGGAATGGAGTATGTTGCTAAGAGGCCCAAGGACATTTTGACTTTTAGCCAAGAAACTAGCTACTTTTCTTTGGAGTCTTTTTACCCTAACTGCCAAGTCAATTTCTACCTCCTATTATCACACCATCCTCTGAAGAGGTTACCCAAATTTCCGATAGGGAATCTGGACACAAACCGCAAGGATGCAAGGTGAGGCAATTGGGGTACAATGGGTGTTTTTTTTTTTTTTTAATGTTATTTTTATTTTATGCATTTGCGTGTATTGCCTGCATGTAGGTAAGTGCATCCATGTCGTGCAATGCTCGCAGAAGACAGAAGAGGTTGTCGGATCCCTTGGAACTGGAGTTATGGACAGTTGTTAGCTGCCATGTGGGTGCTGGGATTTGAACCTGGGTCTTCTGCAAGAACAGTCAGTGTTCTTAACTGTCGAACCATCTATCCAGCTCTGAAATTGGGGTTGTTTTTAAGAGAAAAAAAGTTAATGGTTTTGGGGCATGAATTCAGTATGCTCCTGTTAGCCTATTTTCTTGAATTCCAGGGAATAAAACGTGCAGTTAGGCTTGTAGTTCAATGGGCTAAAGTAAAAGCTTTGGTATTTTTGAATTACAAACTTCGTGGGGTTTTTGGTTTTTTGGTTTTTTTTTTGGTCTTTTTGAGATAGGGTCTCCCTGTAGCCCCAGCTATCCTGAATCTCACTATGTAGACCAGGCCTTGAACTCACAGAGATCCACTTCCTCTACTTTTCAAGTACTGAGAACAAACTTAAATTTGTATTGATATTAATTCCATTAATTTTTTTAAAGATTTATTTTTATTTTATATATATGATTGTTTTAATTGCATGTATGTGTATGTACCACATGAATGCAGTGCCATCAGAGGCCAGAAGAAGGCACTGGAACCCACTGGAACGGGAGTTAGATGTGGTTGTTAGCTGCCATATGGGTGCTGGGAACTGAACCTAGGTATTCTGCAAGACTGACAAGTGTACTTATCTGCTCAGTTTCTCTAGCTCCTCATTTTTTTTTTACAACAAATTGGTTCAGTGTTAGAGATCAGTTTCTTTTGCATAAGATCAAAATACTCCCTTTAAATCAGTCCTTTTAAATGTGTATGTGTTTATGTCTGTGTATTTATGTTCAGGTGCCTGTAAAAGCTAGACAAGGGATAAGTTCCCATGGAGTTGAAGTTACACACAGGTGGTCATGAACTGCTTGACATGATGCTAGGAACTAAACTTAGGTCCTGTGCAAAAGCAGCAAGTACTTTTTACTGCTGAGCCTTCTCTCCAGTCCCTAAATCAGCCTTTGAAGAATGTTTTTAATCTTTCATATATAGTAGCCAAACACAGTAGCCCACACTTGTAATTCCAGCACTTTGAAGGTTGAGGCAGAATGAGTGCTACTAAGTAGTACAAGGCCAGCCTGGGCTGTAGAGTGAGTCCTAGCTCTAGAAAGATAAAATGCTGGGCTGGAGAGATGGCTCAGTGGTTAAGAACACTGATGTTCTTGCAGAAGACCCAGGTTCGAATTCCAGCACCCACATGGCAGCTAACAACTGTCTGTAACGCCAGTTCTAGGGGATCCTACAGCCTCTTCTGTCCTCTGCAGGCATTGCACAACATGGGTGTACTTACCTACATGCGGGCAATACACACATAAAATAAAATAAAAAATAATAAAGTTTTTTAAAAAAAGAAAATGTTTTGTTTTGGGGGAAAATTTTTTGTTTGTTAGCTGGCAAGCTGAGCTTGGTGACATGTCTGTAATCCTGGCACTTGGGATGTCAAGGCAGGAAGGTTTCAACTTCAAGGCCAGCCCAAGTTATACAGTGAGTTTGAGGCTGGCCTGGACTACAAAACAAGATTCTGCCTCAAAAACAAAAAATTAGATCATAATAGAAATTTGCATGAACACATATTCGATACTTGAGCTCATTAGTATAGTTCTGTGATAGGGAGCTTGCCCACCATGCCAGATGCCCCAAGTCCATTTCCTACCATTACAAGAAAGAAAATGACTCTCTGTGTATGTCTAAATCCAGGTCTTATGTGAAATCTGCTGTGCCTGTGAATTTAAAGTTTGAGAATTTATGCTATTTGTTTGTTTATTAACAGATTCCTGATTATCCAGTAATAAACAGACATGTATTTATTACTGTGATCTATACTCTACTTTGTTACTTATCCTGAGTCTCTTTGCATTTCATATTTAAGAGAGATCCATTTAGCCATTTTTATACTATTACTCTTCAAGCTGTAATGTATTATGTGGTGATCATGTAAAGATCTTGAAGGTTTTCTGATTCAGTGATTTGGGAGTCCAACCTCAGGTTCTGCATTTAGTGAGCTCTTAGTTAATGCTGCTTCTCTTCCTCTTAACCCACAAAGAAAGGTCTGCATTCTGTTGATACCAGCTAAATGTTCTTGCATCTTCTCACTTTTGCCCAAAGCAGGTTTAGATTGATGATTCTGAGATGGGGCTTTTGCAATTGCAATTGTAACTAGATGTACAAGGAGGGGGACAAAGGGGCTGGAGAGATGGCTCAGTGGTTCAAAGCACTAGCTACTCTTGGAGAGGACCCAGGTTCAAACCCAGCACCCACATGGTGGCTAACAGTTATCTGTAACTCTAGTTCCAGGGGATCTGCTGCCCTCTTCTGACTTCCACAGGCATTGCACAAGACATGGGTGTACTTACATATATGGAGATGATACACGCATATACATAAAATAAAAATAATAAAAATAATTTTTTTTTAAAAAAAAAAGGGGACAAAACAGTGTAGACTTGGATGGTCCATGGACTGAACAGCAGCAGTCTTTAAGTCTTTTACTTCCTGTATTGTGGGAGTCGGAAGTATGAATTTGTTTTTAATTTCATGTTTAGATTTTTTATCAGAGGAAATGGAAAATGTCAGTGCTTTACCACTTGTCTCTTTATTCACAGGTATTGATCAGTATGACAGAGATAGCATCATAAATGACTTTAAGAATGGAACCTGCAAACTTCTTGTGGCTACTTCTGTGGCTGCTCGTGGTCTTGATGTGAAGCATCTGATTCTTGTAGTGAATTACAGCTGCCCCAACCATTATGAAGATTATGTGCACAGAGCTGGACGGACTGGAAGAGCAGGCAACAAAGTACAAAGTTTTATAGTTGATTTCTTCTATAATAAAGTATAAGTGTTTAGTATTTTAAGGAATAAATGATAACCTCTGTTATCTCTGTTGTTACCTCTGTTGTTACAAATATCTTTATCTACAGAATAGATAATAGAAGATATTCAAAGGGATATCTTGAAGACTCCTTAAATAGCAGAATGTAGATGATGTTACACAGACACATGTCTAAGAAGATTCCTAAGTGCTTTCTGTAGACAGATGCAACACTGTATCTTTTCAAGTTTTTTTCTCTTACATAAAGTTTTTCTATACATACAGACAAATTTATATAATTAAGGAAATTTCATTGCTTTTTGTTTGTTTGAGACAGAGTCTCCTGAGTTAGTCTAAGACTCACTATGTAGACTGCCTCCCCAGTGCTAGGACCTAAAGTTCTGTGCCATCACATCTGGCCTTTTTTTTTTTTTTTCCCTCCCTCTCTTTTCTTTTTTGGCAGTCCTGGAGGTGGTACTGAGAACCTTGGCCCAGCCAGTGTTTCTTTTTGAAGACAGCAGAATATTCTGTTGTTAGAGATAATGATAACACATTTGATTTTCTGATGAATGTTACATCATGGAGTAACAATAGTACTAATAGTAGCTTACATTTATAGCATAGTGACATAAACTAGACAGTGTTCTAAATTCTTTATATATATATTGTTTCATCCTAAAATGTCCCGAAGGTAGATAAGAGTTCATTTTATAAATGAGAAAAATTGAGACACATAAAAATTGTCACATTCTATCCCGAAGGTAGATAAGAGTTCATTTTATAAATGAGAAAAATTGAGACACATAAAAATTGTCACATTCTTAAGGCTACACAAGTTGTAAGTAGTAATGACCCTTTTAATTTTTTTAAAATTTTTTTATATGTGTATGAGTGTATTGTTTGTATGTATGTAAGTGTACCTGTATCATGCAATGCCTGCTGAGGTCAGAGTGGGGCATTGGATCCCCTAGAACTGGAGTTAGAAGAGTTGTTAGCTGCCATGTGGGTGTTGGGAATTGAACCTGGGTCCTCTGCAAGAGCATTCAGTGCTCTTAAGTGCTGAGCCATCTCTCCAGCCCTGTAATGACACTTTTTTAAAGAATATTTTTATTAGCTGGGTGTGGTGGCACATGCCTTTAATCCCAGTATTTGGGAGGCAGAGGCAGGGGCATCTCTGTTGAGTTCAAGGCCAGCCTGGTCTACATAGTGAGTTCCAGGCCAGCTGGGGCTACAGGGAGACTCTGTCTCAAAAAGACCCCCCAAAAAAGGGAAAAAAGGATATTATTTTAAAAATCTTTTTTATTATTTTTTATTTTATGTATATGAGTGTATTGCCTGCTTGTGTGTATGCATGTATACCATCTACGTGCCTGGTAACCAAGGAAGTCAGAAGAGGGGATTGGATCCCCTGGACCTGCAATTACAGGAGGTTGTTAGCCACCACAGAGGTGTTGGGAACTGAACCCAGGTCCTCTGCAAGAGCAGCAAGTACTCTTAACCACTTTACCTCTCACACTCTTTTAGCTGACATATTCTGAGGAGTTGGCAGACTTGGACTATATATGGTGGAGGAGGAGCAAGTGTACCTTTGTGGGCCATGCATACCCTCTTGTCATACCTTCTTTCTTTTTGTGTGTATGTATCTTTATAACCATATAAAACTCTCTCTCTCTCTCTCTCTCTCTCTCCAGCAGCACAACAACAGAGGATGGAAATGTAATCATGAGATTGTTCTTAAATTTTGGACAGAATAATCTATTTTATAAGATTTCATTTTATTATTTCATGTGTATGAGTGTAAATGCATGTTGTGTAAATACACCCATGTTGTGCAATGTCTGATGAAGTCAAATGAGCGCTTTGAATCCCCTGGAACCGTTGTTAGGACAGTTGTTAGCTGCCATGTGGGTGTTGGGAATCAAACCTGGGTCCTCTCTAAGAGCAGTCAGTGCCATTTCTCCAGTCCCCCTATTTCACTGTTTAAAAAGATTTTATTTTTTATTTTATGTATATGAGTATTTTGCCTGCATGCATGTATGCATACCATGTGTGTTAGTACCCACAGAGGCCAGAAGAGGATGTTGGAGCCCTTGGAACTGGAATTTTAGGTGGTTATAAGCTACCATGTGGGTGCTGGGAACCAAACCTGGGTCCTCTGTAAGAGCAGCAGTGCTCTTAACCACAGAGCCATCTCTCCACCCCACGGTGCAGAATGTTTTGTGAAGATGACAATCTGGGTGTGGTTTGCAGCTCTTCTACTCCAGTCTTGCTCTTGCCTGTGCTAAGAAGTCGCTGGGATGTCTTCAGGTGGCACATACTTTAGAGAATCCCAGGAAGGGGTTATAGTTGATTCTGTTTTTGTAAAACGGTAACCAAAAAAAAAAAAAAATTTAAACAACTGATTTATACATATAATCAAATATACACTCATGCTCGTATACATACTTTGTGTCGATAGGAGTGGAGCATGGTGGTACATGTCTCTAATTCTAGCACTTGGGAAGCAGAGGCAGCATCTCCCCCAGCCTCAGCAAACAAACTACAAAATGGAAAGGGGTGTGTGCGTGCGTGTGTGCGTGTGTGTGTGTGTGTGTGTGTGTATGTATGTATATCTCCATAACTGAGGTGTTAAACCTGAGCATGGTGACTCATGCATGCAATTCCAGCACTGGGAAAGCTGAGCAGAAGGCTTGCTTTGAGTTCAAGCCCAGCCTGTGCTATAGAGTGAGACTCTGTCTTAAAAACCAGGGGTAAAAATGCTGGTCAGGTGATGCATGGCAGAAGCAGTCAGGGCTACATACGCCTGCCAACCTCTGGCCCCTATGCATGTATGTGTACCACATGCACACATATATACAAAGTGTTAATATAGGCTAAAGTGGTACCATGTGATACAAGCAGAGGAAAATGTGTAGTGTAGAAATGTATAGAAAATGTTAATACATTTGTGTGTTTCTGTAAAATCTCATGTATTTCTACTTATCTTTTGTTTAATTTTTTTTAAGTTGGCATACAAAGTAATGAGTTTCATTATGGTGGTTTAACATTTACGTTGTAAGGCCTGGTATGGTGGTAGGTGCCTTTAATTGCAGCACTGAAGAGACATTCGAGGCCAGCTTGATTTACATAGTGAGTTTCAGGCCAGCCAGGTCAACATAGTGAGACCTTGTTTCAAAAACAAAACAAAACAAAACAAAAACCCATTGTTCTTATTGGGCAACTCCCCTGCCTCCCTTTCTCTCTGCTCTGGTCCCCTTATACATTCCTGTCACATATACCCTATTACCTCTTTTCCTCCCCTGCTCAAGATCTTTTCTTCTTTAATGACCCTGTTTTTTCATTTTATGACTCGTATTACTTACACACACACACACACACACACACACACACACACACGAGTGCGTATGAATCTAGAATCTGCATATGAGAGAAAACGTGGTTTTTGTCTTTTGAGTCAGGCTTATTTTACTTATAATGATTTCCAGTTCCATTTTCCTGAAAATGTCATGATTTAATTTTTCTTTACATCTACATAAAAATCCACTGTGTGTATATACCATATTTTCATCATCCAATCACCTGTGGTTACATCTGGGTCATTTTGATTTTGGATTTTTTGATTTCTGTAGTAGCTATACCACTTTATATTCCTATCAGCAGTGAATAATGGTTCCACTTTCCCCAAATCCTTGTCAGTATTTGCTGTAATTTGTTTTCTCAACATTAACCATTTTGACTGGGGTGAGAGGAATATCAAAGTAGTTTTAATTTGCTTTTCCCTGGCAAGGATGTTGAGCACTTTACATATTGCCAGGGAATTAGAGAGATGGCTCAGTCAGTGAAGACCGGAGTTTAATCCTTAGGGCTCAAATAAAAAGCTGGTTGTGTTGGCATGCACTTGTAATCTCAGCACCGAGGAGCTAGAGACAGGGATCCCTGTGATTTGCTGGTCAGCCAGCCTAGCCTACTTAGCCTACTCCAGGCCATTGAGACACTCTGTCTCAAAATACAGCACCTGAGAATTGACACTGAAGATTGTCCCCTAATTCCACATGCATGTGTATACATATGCATGTACACATACCCAACATGTCTGTACACATACGAAGTAAATAAGGTATGTATTGGTCATTTGTGCTCCTTACTTTGTAGAAATATCTGCAGTTCATTAGTCCATTTATTGATGGGAAGATCTGAGTTTGGGGATTTAATTTTAGCCGGTTTTAATTTTATCTGTTTACTTATTTATTTGTCTTTTTGAGACAGGGTCTATCTATTTATTTGTTTGTTTATTTATTGGTTTTTTTGAGACAGGGTCTCCGTGTAGCCCCAGCTGCCCTGGAACTCACTTTGTAGACCAGGATGGCCTTGAACTCACACAGATCCGCCTGCCTCTGCCTCCTAAGTGCCGGGATTAAAGGTGTGAACCACCATGTCTGGTATAATTTTAATGTTTTAGACATTAACTGTCTGAATAATTGATTTCCTTTTGTTAAAGAACAGAAAGACTGTCTTTTAACCCTGTTTACTATTTCCAATTCAGAAACTTTTTAATCTCATGTAACCCCATTTATCAATTCTTGGGGTTATTTCCTGTGCTATTGAAGTTCTTTTCAGAAAGCTCTTGTACATACCTGGAGTGTACATTATATTGGTAAATTGTCATGTGTTTGAGCTCACCAAGAAACTGCTTCTGGAACCAGGCTTGCCACCCTTTCCAATTTCAGATCAAGTTTATTTGTTTCAAAGTATCCTCCAAAACCCCTTGTCCAGGAATGGGCTGCCTGCTCTTACTCTGTGACAGGGAGAGAACAGGAAAACAGCCTAGAGTTAAAGAACAATTGTATCCTTGAGAACAGCCAGAAGGTAAACAGTTTCCAACAGAGGTTACTGTTGTTCATCCCATGATGTGCTTGTAGTGGGAAAGGGAAGGCAGAAGCTCATCCGTGGAGAGGGCAGAGAGCGGAATCAGAAACTGCTGCTGACTGCTTCAGCTTCCTCAGTTGGTTTCTGCTGGATATTTGTCAGCCCCCACTTTGATAATATTACCTGTTTGCTCTCACTGGGCCATTTCCCTCATCTCTGTTGGATACTGTGAGTACCTGTGTCACTATGCTGTTTCTCACTGTCTGATAACTCACTTTTTGTTCTGTTACTTTGCTTGCTGTATACTTAATAAACGCATCCTTTCAAAACAGAAAACCTGACTATCATAGATCATTCATCAGACCATATAACACAATGCCTGTATCTTGAAGTACTTTTCCTCTTGCAGCTTTAGTGTTTCAGATCTTATATTAAGATCTTTGATACATTTTGAATTGATTTTTGTACACTTTGACTTGGTTTTTGTGTGGGGTAAGAGGTGTATCTAATTTCATCCTTCTGCTTATAGATAGCCATTTTTCCTAGCACCATTTGATAAAGTTTGTTTTTGACACCTGTGTCAAAAATGAGGTGGCTGTGGCTGTGGCTTTGTGGGTTTCTGTCAGGCCTGCTGTTGTATTTGTCTGCATGTCTCTCCTTGTGCCAGTGCTGTGTTGTCTTTATTACTATGGCTCTGTAGTATAATCTGAAGTCAGGAATATGTCTATATAATTGCTATATTTAGTATTGCTTTGGCTGTTTGTAGTCTTTTGTACTTCCATGTGATTTTTAGGGTTGTTTTTTCTAATTCTGTGAAGAATGTGTCATTGGAATTTTGTAAGGATTACATTGTAGACAACTTTCTTGGTAATATAGCCATTTTCACAATATTATTTCTGCCTATCAGCAATCTTTACCTTTTACAGTGCACTCTTCAATTTCTTCAGTGTTTTTTTTTTTTGATGTTTGTTTGCTTTTGGAGTTTTTTATTGTTGCTGTTTGTTTCTTTGTGATAGGGTCTCTTTGTAGCCTGGCTGGCCTAGAACTCAACTGTGTTGCTGAGGATGACCTTGAAACTTCTGATCCTCCTGCCTCCACCTCCTGTGTGCTGGGATGTGTGCCACCATGCCTGGTTTACACAGGGCTTTGTGTGTGCTATGCAAGCGCCCTACCAGCTTAGTGACCTTTAATGCCTTAACATTTTTATGTAGAAATCAAAATTTTATCTCCTTGGTTAGATTAAGCTACTATGAATGAGGTATTTTTCCTCATTTCTTTCTCGGTCAGTTTGTTATTGGTATATAGAAGAGCTACTGTTTTTTGTATGTTAATTTCATATTTTGCTACTTTATTGCAAGTGTTTATAACATCTAAGAGTTTTCTGGTACAGTCCTTAGAAATTTTTTTTTTTTTTTGAGACAGGGTCTCCCTGTAGCCCCACCTGGCCTGGAACTCACTATGTAGACTAGGCTGGCCTCCAACTCAGAGATCCACCTGCTTCTGCCTCTCAAGTGCTTCAATTAAAGGACTGTGCCACCATGCTTGGCTATCCTTAAGGTCTTTAAAGTAGAGGATCATATCTACAAATGGGATTTGATTTCTTCCTTCCTATTTGCATCTCTTATTTTTTTTCTCATTTTGCTGCTCTAGTGAACACCTTTAATAAGAGCACTCGGGAGGCAGAGGCAGGCAGATCTCTGTGAGTTCAAGGCCAGCCTGGTATACATAGCAAGTTCTAGACAGCTGGTGCTACAGGGAGACCCTGTCTCAAAAAGGAACCCCACCACAAAAATCTATACATATATATAGTAAACATATAGCTTATCTTGAACTGTTAAATAACTTAATAGGACTTTTTTTAATTCTTCAGTAATGGTGTCAGTCTTAAAGGGTTTATTATCCTGCTGGTGAGCCAAGTAGATTCATCCTGCTTGTGTCTGATTCTGCTTCCTCATTGTTCATTAGGGTTATGCCTATACTTTCATCACAGAAGATCAAGCTCGATATGCTGGTGACATAATTAAAGCCCTTGAATTGTCAGGGACTGCAGTGCCTCCTGATTTGGAGAAACTTTGGAGTGATTTCAAAGATCAGCAGAAAGCTGTGAGTTTTTAAGCTTTTTTTACACAAATGATTAATATACCTATATGTTACTTGGGTATCTTGGTAACTATTTTCACTTATTTCTTTTTTTTTAAATGCTTTATTTATAGTTTTTATTTTATGTGTATGTGTATTGCCTGCATGTATGTAAGTACACCCATGTCGTGCAATACCCTCAGAGGACAGAAGAGGGTGTCAGATCCCCTGAAACTGGAGATACAGACAGTTATTAACTGCTATGTGGGTGCCGGGATTCAAACCTGGGTCTTCTGCTAGAACAGCCAGTGTTCTTAACCTCTGAGCCATCTCTCCAGCCCTCACTTACTTCTTTGTAAGGAAAAAATGAAAATAGATTCTTTTTTGTGAAGACTATATAGAACTCTTTCTTTTTTTAACATGTAAAGTGGAATATTTTTGTTAAGTTGGCATGGTCTGCTTTGAAAAATATTTAATAGTGCTTACTGTAAAATTAATTTTGTTAATTTTTTTTCTTGAAAGGAAGGAAAAATAATTAAGAAGAGTAGTGGGTTCTCTGGCAAGGGATTCAAGTTTGATGAAACAGAACAAGCTTTGGCTAATGAGAGGAAGAAGTTACAAAAAGCTGCTCTTGGTTTACAAGATTCAGATGATGAGGATGCTGCAGTTGATGTGAGTATTCTAAGCCTTGTTCTTGGCAAACAGTGATTTACATGCAAGTCAGATTAAGTGTTGATGATTCATTTGTAAATGGAATTGCTGGGCTAAGAAATATGTTCAGTTGGATCTATATGGTATCAGATTGTCCTCCAACAACAAAATACATGTTCTTACCTACCATTTTTTTAACGATGAGGGACTGGAAACATGACCCAACAGTACTTAAGCTTGGGCTGGAGAGATGGGTCAGTGGTTAAGACAACTAACAGCTCTTGTAGAGGACCTAGGTTTGGTTCCCTGCACACATGATGGCTAACAGCTGTGTAACTACAGTTCCAGAGGATCTGACACCCTCTTCTGGCCTTTGTGAGCATTGTACACATGGGTGCACTTACATACATGCAGGTAAAGTACTTGAACACATAAAATAAAAATAAAAAAATTTAAAGACTAGAGACACATAACCATGCATTTTCTTAGTACAAAAGTGCTGGGCTGGTGAGATGGCTTAGTGGGTAAAGGCACTTGCTGTGTAAGCCTGGTGACCTGAATTTGATTCTTGGAACCCATGTAAAGATAGGAGGGCAGAACTGACTCCACAGTATTGTCCTTTGACCCTCACATGCATACACACAAAATAATAATAATAATAATAATAATAATAATAATAATAATA
>NW_008328092.1:87463-118681 GCF_000622305.1 Nannospalax galili
TATGCCTTTTAAAAATAAAGTGTAGCTAACCGCACTAGAATTCATGTGAGTTCTGAGAATTGATGATTTCGTATCACTCTCACCTTGATAAGGAAGCCCTCCTTCTCCCTCCCCTTCCCCTTCCCTTTATTGTTTGCTTACTTGATCCCTAGAATGCTGGCTGAGAATGTGGCTTAGTTGATAGAGTGATTGGCAAGCATGTACAAAGCCCTGGTTTGATCTCCAGCATTCAGTGAATTGAGTATAGTAGTCCATGCCAAGAGGGTCCAGAGCTCAAAGCAGTCCTCAGCTATACAGTGAGTTTGAGGTCAATCTGAACTACATGAGACCGTCTCAAAAAAAATTTTTTTTTGGTAATTTAGGAGTTTGAAGTAGTTCTTCTTAAGAACACAGTGCACCATTTTTCCTGAGAATTATTAGCTATAATTTTACTTTCCACTCGCCTTGTTATAGCCTTTCTTCTAACCTTTTTCATCACAAGGATTTGGCTGTGTGAAATAGGTCTGAATCCTGAAGCAATTGAGTGTATCATATGAACTGTTCTGTCCTGAGAGTCCATGTTTCCTCATTGGCAAAACTTGGATATATCTTCTGTGCCTCTCAGGAGACTAAGTGATTCATGTGCCATTGTATATTGTTTTTTTTTTAAAATTATATTTTATTATTTTTATTTTATGTGTATGAGTGTGTTGCCTGCATGTATGTGAGTGCACCCGTGTCATGCAATCCCAGAGGAGGTCAGAAGAGGGCTTCAGATTCCGGTTCGTGACTGCCATGTGGGTCCTGGGAATTGAACCCGGGTCCTCTGCAAGAGCAGTCAGTGCTCTTAACCGCTGAGCCGTCTCTCCAGCCCCTCTTTAGTTGTTTTTTAAATTTCTTCCACAGACACTGGATTTTTGAAGGAAATACATTGCCCTTAAGGAAGAGCTGGTATATTTTTCTGTTGCTCCATGTAATTGAATTTATATAAATTTAATTAATCCTACCTAGCCTTTTAATGGAGATACTTTTTTTTTTTTTTTTTTTTTTTTTTTTTTTGGTTTTTTTCTTTTTTCTTTTTTTTTTTTTTTTTTTTTTTCCTGTAATTCCAGGTCACAGTCCATCATTGTTTCTCTTTTTTTGTTTTGGTCTTTTTGAGACAGGATCTCCTTGATCCTGGCCTTGAATTCTTAGAGATCTACATGCTTCTGCCTCCCGAGTGCTGGCCTTAAATTCTTAGAGATCTACATGCTTCTGCCTCCCGAGTGCTGGGACTAAAGACGTGAGCCAGGAAGCCCAGCCTGAATGGAGACATTTCTTGTTTGTGTAGGTACAACTCTATTAATATTTCTAATCCAATTTTTACTAATCGACTTTTTTCTGGCCTAGATTGATGAACAAATTGAAAGCATGTTTAATTCGAAGAAGAGAGTAAAGGACATGGCTGCACCTGGCACATCTAGTGTGCCTGCCCCCACGGCAGGAAATGCCGAGAAACTGGAAATTGCAAAGAGACTGGCTCTCAGAATCAATGCTCAGAAGAATTTGGGCATCGAGTCTCAGGTATTAAGTAATTTGTTCCGAGTCTTAGTCATTACTCTTATGACATGAGAACCTTAGAGTGTAGATCCAAAAACTGGGGGAAATGTCACTTTTTCTTTCCCCCTTTGTTTATTTGTTTGAATTTTTGTGGTTTTCGTACTATATAATTTGATGGTATTTAGATCCCCTCCCCTGTCCCCACCTCCCTTTATTGCCTCCTGCCCAGTTCAATGTATTATATATATAATAAGGTCTGTAGAGTCTAAATTTGTGTCCCTAAATGTCCTTCAATGTGGGTAGGTTGTGGCTTTTTTGTTCATTTTCTCTTGTAGTTCAGACTGGCCTCAAACTCTCTGTGTAGCCAAGGCTAGCCTTGAACTCCTGTTCTTTCCTGCCTCTGCTTGCCAAAACTGGGATTATACCACCACACTTGTGTGTACCACCACACCTGCTTCAGTCATCACTTTTAACACTTTTCAAGAATTATATTGAAGGCCGGGTGTGGTGGCGCATGCCTTTAGTCCCAGCACTCAGGAGGCAGAGGCAGGCAGATCTCTGTGAGTTCAAGGTCAGCCTGGTCTACATAGTGAGTTCCAGGCCAGCTAGGAAAACATTGTGAGGCCCTGTATCAAAAAGACCAAATAAAGAAAAAAGAAAGGAAAAAAGAATTATATTGAACACAAGTGAACAGTTTTGTTAGAAATAGAGTTATTAAGAATTTAGCATTTTGGGGCTGGAGACATGACTCAGTCATGGAAGAACATACTGTTCTTCCAAAAAATCAGAGTTCAATTCCCAGCACTCAACATTGGGTGGCTCACAAGCACCCTATAGCCCCAGCTCCAGAGGATCCAACTCCTGTGACCTCTGCACACATGGGCATACACACACGTAGGTAAAAATAATCAGAGTAAATCTTAAAAAAAAAATTAGCATTGTCAGTCCTCGATTCTTTGATATTTACATTTGGATGATTTCTCTACCTGCCTCTTCTCAAAAACCTCGTAGGCATGTTAGCTGGGGTTAGTTTGCACAGAGCAGTTCTGGGAAGCCTGTTTGTTAGGTATGTTCAACATAGATAGCTTGTATGGAACAGTTGAGAATCCCTGATCCAGAAATACAAAATACTCCAAAATCTGAAACGTTTTCATTGGTGACCTGATGATGCTCAAAAAGTTTTGGATTTTTGTAGCATTTTGGATTGATTTTGATTTTCTGAATACATTACATATATTCAACTAATAAAATCTGTACAAATATTCTGAAATTCAAAACCTAAAACTTAAGATGCTTTTCTCCCAAAGCATTCCAGATAAAGGACACTGAACTTGTACTATGAGGATTTTCTGGGGGGGCTTTTAGACAGGGTCTTCCTGTAGCCCCAGCTGACCTGGAACTTACTATGTAGACCAGGCTGACCTCCAACTCACAGAGATCCACCTGCCTCTGCTGGTTTTTATTTTTTTAAGGGAATTGATTTTCTTTTTCTTTCCTAATCTTTTTCATTGGGTGGGTTAAACAGTTCCCTAGATGTTTGAACACCTAGCTTGTTTTGTGGGTTTTGTTTTGTTTTATTTTTTGAGACAGGGTCTCACAGTGTTTTCCTAGCTGGCCTGGAACTCATGCTATGTAGACAAGTTGGCCTCTACCTCATGGAGATCCACTACCTCTACCTCCCTAAAGTTTGGATTAAAGTTGTGCTCCACCATGCCTGGCCTATGAACACAGTTTTAATTCAACATGCTTAAACAATGGAGCAATGTTCTTTAAATGAATTTTGTTTTTTTGGAAGAGTTTTTGTGGTTTTGTTAATTTGGTTTTTGGAGACAGGATTTCATTGTATAACCCTTATCAACCTAGAACTGGCAGTGATCCTCTTTCCTCTGCCTTCTAAATGCTGAGGTTACAGAAATGTGCCACTACCATGCTTGCCATTATGTTACCTTTTTTTTTTTAAACACAAGGTTCCACTATGTAGCCCTCAGTGGCAAGAAGCCACCACACCCAGCCTTGACATTGTTAACTTTTTTTTTGGACTCTTTGAGACAGGGCCTCCCTGTAGCCCCAGCTGGCCTGGAACTCATTATGTAGACCAGGCTGACCTTGAATGACATTGTTAACTTTTTTTTTTTAATTAAAAAAAATTTTTTAGCCGGGCGTGGTGGCGCATGCCTTTAATCTCAGAATCGGGAGGCAGAAGCAAGAGGATCTCTTGTGAGTTCAAGGCCAGCATGGTCTACATAGTGAATTCCAGGACAGCTGGGGCTACAGGAAGACCCTGTCTCAAAAAGACCAAAAAAAAAGAAAATTTTATTTTATTATGTGTATGCGTGTATTGCCTGCATGTAGGTAAGTGTACCTGTGTTGTGCAATGCCCACAGAGGTGGTCAGAAGAGGCTGTTGGATCCCCTGGGACTGGAGTTACAGATAGTTGTTAGCTGCTGTGTGGGTGCTGGGACTCGGACCCAGGTCTTCTGCAAGAACAACCAGTGTTCTTAACCCCTGAGCCATCTCTCCATTGTTAACTTTCAAGAAGACAAAATTAAAATTTTCATACCATGCCCAAAGAATGATTTCATTGGGCAGGGTGTGGTGGTTCATACCTTTAATTCCAGCACTCAGAGGCAGAGGCGTCTCTGTGAGTTCCAGGCAAACCCAGCCTATATAGTGAGATGTTGTGTCTCCAAAAATGGGAGATTCAGTTGATTCTGACAATATTTTGAGTAAGCCATTTCCTGTAATTTATTGAATGTTTACATGGTTCATTGGGTGTGGGTGAAGGCTTAGTGATAGTGGTTGCACAAAGATTCAGTGGCGATGCTCAGGAGTCATAAAATATGTGATTTTAGAACTTAAGCACTATATATGCTGTTAGGAGCTAGCTAGTGATCAAGAGTATGTCTGTGACCCAGGAGAATGTTTACTGGGTCATCAAATGTTTGTCATCAGGAATTAGAGATACATTAACATTACACTGTTACAGACATTCAGTGCCTAACTGCATGCATGTATGGGGCCCGACATTAGAAAAATACTTTGTTTATATAGTTAGTGGCTTTTAGGAGAATAATGTATGGTGAAGTCCTTGGTCCTGTCTCTGTGCTCAGTTGAGATTTAACTGGAGGTCTTTTACTGTAGGATGTGATGCAACAAGCCACCAATGCAATTCTCAGGGGTGGCACCATACTGGCTCCCACAGTGTCTGCAAAAACCATTGCAGAGCAACTTGCTGAGAAGATCAATGCCAAGCTCAATTACGTGCCTTTAGAAAAACAAGAAGAGGAGAGACAGGATGGTGGACAGAATGAATCTTTCAAGAGATATGAGGAAGAGTTAGAGATCAATGACTTCCCACAGGCAAGTAATAGACTTAAAGATTTTTATATTGTGAAGTATAAACTCTTGCTTTATAGGAACAAAATCCTTTCCTTAAAACACATGAACTATTTATTTAGGTTTTTGTTGTTTTGTTTTTAATTTTTTGAGGTAGGCTCTCATGTAGTACAGGATGACTTGGAACTCAATATATAGTTAACGATGATCTTAACTTCTGATCGCCTGCCTCTACCTCCCAAGTGGCATTACAGGTGTGCACTGCCACACCTGTCCCTGTTGATTTATTTTTGCAGTGCCAGGGAGAGAGCCCAGGACCTGATGCATGCAGTTAAGCACTTTAGGACTGAACTGTACCTCCAGCCCCTAAAACAAGATTATTATTATTTTCTTTTTTAGATTTTATTTTTTAAAATATTTTGTTATTTTTATTTTATGTGTATTTTGCCTGCATGTATACAAGTGCACCCGTGTCACCCAGTGCCCTCAGAGGCCAGAAGGCCAGAGGTTGTGTTGGATCCCTGGGAACTGGAGTTACAGACAGATGGTTGTTATCCTCCATATGGGTACTGGGAATAGAACCCAGGTCCTCTGCAAGAGCAGCCAGTGTTCTTAGCTGCTGAGCCATCCTTCCAGCTCCAAGAATTATTTTTAAGTAAACAAGTAACTGCTTGGGTTTTTTTACCTGTATAGGAGAGATAGCAATAGAAATTCAGTCTATTCTTTGTCATCCTAGAATTTTTAAAAAAATATCTATTACATTTTATTATGTGTTGGGTGGGGTAGGCACAGGTGTCACAATGGGCATGTGGAGGTCAGAAGACAGCTTGTAGGAGTGGATTCTCTCCTTCTACCATGTAGGTTCCTGGGTTGAGCTCAGGTCATCAAGCTTGGGAACAGGCTTTACCCCCGAGCCATCTCGATGGTCCTGAAACACAGATTTTTATGTTATGAACTGATTTTTTTTCCCCTTCAACCTTTCTTTTAGACGGCTAGGTGGAAAGTTACCTCTAAAGAAGCTCTGCAGAGAATCAGCGAGTATTCTGAAGCAGCAATTACAATCAGAGGAACGTACTTCCCTCCTGGGAAAGAACCCAAAGAAGGAGAACGGAAAATTTACTTGGCAATTGAAAGTATGTACTGTTGGTTCTGCTTGAGACTTGAGTTAGATCAAGGTTGATGTAGATATAATGCAAGTTAGTGTGAAGTCAACTGTAGGGAGGACGGAAAAGGTATTACAATATATCACTTGAGGTCTTTGTTTAGAAGTTCAGTAAATATAGAAAGGTTAATGATCTGTTTGTGAGACAAGTTTGAAAATTACTCTAAAGAAAGTATGACTTTTAGGGACTGCCATTTTTCTACTAAGCAAAAGATTTTGACCAAAGTTTAAGTTAGAAAATAAGTCAGCTCTAGTCACTTAATGAATATTTAGCCAAATCTTCCCTTTGAAATTATGCCCAGTGAAGATCATTCAGACCTTTACCAAAACAGTAGGTGGACAATTGGTACCATGTCCTAGAGGATGTAAGTAATGTATTATCTAAAGGAGATCAGCTTTGGTTTTCAATTAGTTTCTATCCCGATTATTTTCTGATGAGTTGCTCTATTATATAATAGGTTTGTTTAATCGGAACATCTTTGTAATAGGTTTTTAAGAATTAGTTTTTTGGTGATTTTGTGGGTTCTTGTTATTTTCTTTAACTTTATGTGTAATAGAACCAAGATAGAAAGAACTGAACTATCGAAAGTGAGCTACCTGTGTGGGTCATACTGTTCTCCATACAGTCTCAGATTTCCAGTTTTGCTTAGACCATCCCTATTTAGAAGTGGTTTTAAAATTTATCAGCCACATGTGCCACTTAGGACCTAATTCATGAAATAATGTTTATTTTAGGTGTTAGTCACTAGTGGAGCTTTTGTAAATTGGGGTAAAATTCAAGTAACACCAAGTTCATCATTTTTAAATTATTTAAAAAGCCAACTCATTGACTTTTAATGTATTTGTCAAACTTAACAGAATAGAATGAAAGCTTAAATTATAAAAGATCTCAGTTACTGCTTTATTAAATATTTTCTTGTGTGCCACTTTTTTATTTTGAAATGGGTTTCTTTTGCATGCTCTCATCTCTTTCTGTGACTTGGATAGTCTTCTGTTCATCTTTGAGGTTTTGTTCAGAAGACACTTTCCTTACACAATTTGTAGGCTTCAAAGAATATAATCAATGTCCAATAAATACTTAAGTGAATAAATCAAAGAATTATATTTCCCTTTAGCCTTTTCTCTTCTGGATAAGTACTATTCTTTGATCTTTTTAAAATCAACATACCAGAACTCTTGACACTGTGCAGTGGTAGGTACATTTGAAATTCTAAAGATATCTAAAATAATAAGTGGACATTATATAACTTGGAAGTTGTTCTACCAGACATTGAACAGCTGTGTTGGCAGGCAGTGAAGTGTTCATAAATGTTACCTGCAGTATTTCCTCTAACACTTCCATGATTGGAGAAATATCTGGTATAACTCTTATAATATGAATCACATGATTTCTACTCAAATCATCAGGTGCCAATGAATTGGCTGTTCAGAAAGCAAAGGCAGAAATCACCAGGCTCATAAAAGAAGAACTGATCCGACTGGTGAGTAAAATCTTCAAGTGCTTACTTGTTTAAGTAAATAATTCATTGAACTCTGTACAGACAAGTATACAATTCATACCAATCTTGACTGGCACACACTGATAATCCCAGCATGTGAGAGGTGGAGGCAGGGAGTTCAGGAGTTCAAGTTCAGCTTGGTGAGCTACATGATATCCTTTCTCAAAACAAACATCTTGATGAATTTTTAAAGTAGGCAAAATCATAATCAATATGCAAATTAAGAAATATAGACATTTACTACCCTCTAGGAGCTTTGCAAATGACCTTGTCACTATCCATCTCCATCAACTAACCATATTCATAGATAAGTTTTGCTTGTTTTTGAGCTCTATAAAGTGTTCATTATATGCTGTGTGTATTCCTTTTATAGCTCAGCATTATATTGAGGTCAGTCTGTGTTGCTGCAGGTAGCAATAATTTATTCATTTTTATGCCTCTATGGCATTTAGGTATATAAATATACAATAGTTGCCTTACATATTGAACTTCAAGATTGTTTTCTTTTTTAGCTTTTATGAATAGCAATTTTGTGAGCCTGCGTCCGTGTCTTTTTGCTACACATTAATATGTTTCTTTCTTGAGAATATACCTTGGAATATAGTTTTTGTTTATAAATTCTATATAGTTTATCTTTTTGTTTTTATTGTTTGGTCTTTATGAGACAGGGTCTCCCTGCAGTCCCAGCTGGCCTGGAACTCGGTATGTAGACCAGGCTGGCCTCAAACTCAAAGAGATCTGCCTGCCTCTGCCTCCCAAGCACTGGGACTAAAGGCGTGTGCCACAACGCCTGGCTCTATACTTTATCTTTTTAGTAGGTGTTGCTAAACAGGATTCCAAAGGCGTTTACCAGTTTCCAAAGTATATGAAAATTCCAGATATTCTGCATCTTTGCCAACACACATGGTGGTGTTGCCAGTGGGGTTGTTTGTTTTTTGGTCTTTTTGAGACAGGGTTTCCCTGTAGTCCCAACTGGCCTGGAACTCACTGTGTAGACCAGGCTGGTCTCAAACTCTGCCTCCCTAGCTCTGGGATTAAAGGTGTGTGCCACCATATCCTGCTGCTGTCATTGTTTTTAAGTTAGGCAGTGTCTTAATTTAATTTAGGGGAAAAAAGCAGGTTGCTAAAAGCCTGCCTTTTTAAGGGGCAGCAGATACATCATTATATCTTAAGTGCCAATTGAAGATAGTCAACTCTCCATACAGCAGCTTCATTGGATGGAATAAGGATGCATTGGAAGGAAGTCTGGTTCATTATTTTATGAATATATATTTGAGAGCTTTTCTGAAATTCTACTTACATAATTCTTTTGGTGGGGATAAGATTTCAAAAGAGAGTCCAGGCATAGTGGTGTACATCTTTAATCCCAGCACTTAGGAGACAGAGATAGGCAGTTTTCTTTGAGGCCAGCCAGGTCTACATAGTGAGACTCTGTCTCAAAACAAACAAACCCAAAATAACAACCCCCCCAATTTAAAAAGAGGGTACACACAAAAAGAAATGAAAAACAAGCTTTAAGTTAAGTCAAGGACTTCAAACTGAGTGTCATGGCTCACACCTGTAATTGTAACACTTGAGAGTTTGAAGCAAGAAGATTGATGGCATGAGTTCAAGGCCAGACTAGGCTGGAGAGTGTGTTGACCTTGTCTCATAACATCAAATTAATAATAATATACAGAGGTAAAGAGATGGCTTAGTGGTTAAGAGCACTGGCTGTTCTTGCAGAAGACCTGGATTCAAATCCCAGCATCCACATGACAGCTAACAACTGTCAGTAATTCCAGTTCTAGAGGCTTCAACACCACACCCTCTTCTGGCCTCCTACATACATGCAGGCATAACATTCACATACATAAAAATAAATCCAAAATTAAAAAAAAAATATTTAAAAAATCATACATAGGTCTCGAGACTTTCATAAAAGAATAATAAAAAAAGAACTTTATGCTTCTAGACTACCACTATAGTTGTGAAGGAAGGAGTGTTTGAGTCAACAAAGAAACCGATGACTCATTGAACAGTTCCTTCCGCCTTCATGCAATAACATTCCCCTTTTAATTTCAGATATCTGATAGTTTTTTTTTAATAGAAGTTTTATTGTCAGAACATAGTATTTGCTTTTTTTTTTTTTTAATGTCCTTCAAATTATTGATATACAGCTCTGGAAAAGAGTTAAATTACATTTTTGACAGAAAAAATATGCAATTATCTATTCTTTGAGGCACTTACACATGAAGACAAGACTCTTCTGATTCTTTGAGCCAGAAACCTTGAGTTTCATTGATTTAGAAAACAAGTTACATTATAGAAAGATTGGATTACAATCAAAGGTTGGGAGAAAAGATCATCACAGTTTTCAGATTTTGTCTCATGTTTGCAAAGATTAGATCTGCTACAGCCTTCTAAGATGGATGGGGTAGGATTCTTTTTAAAAAATATTTTATTTAGGAGCTGGAGAGATGGCTCAGTAGTAGATATCTGATAGTTTTATAAGTTGTTAAAATGATCTTATACATCTTTTTTTAACCGTATCTCTTTTATTTTCTATCATAGCAAAATTCATACCAACCAACAAATAAAGGAAGATATAAAGTATTATAAACATCTAGGAGCCACTTTTTACCTGTGCTGGTCTGTGATACATGTGGCAGTTGTCTGAAGTTTACAATGTATTGTAAAGTAAGACTTTGAAAACTTTGTCTTGCTTATTTTTAAATACAAGAAACTAGTGTTTTAAAGAAGTCTTCTGTCAGTAAGTACCTCCACTCTTCTTCAAACTATATTTAAATCAGGCCTGTTTTCATCGAGTGATACCCTTTAGTGTAAACCAACATTTCAAGCATCTGGAAACTTTGGAAGTTTGTATTGAATGTTGTAATAAAGTATATAAGTTACTAAGGGGCTATGACCTTAGCATCTTTGAATGAAATTTGATCTCCTAAGAAAAGGGAAAATTCCTTGTCAATATTTTGTGTCACCACCTCTTAAGCTTAAACCTTATTTGACTCAATGGAACATATAAACTGGATTTAAGAATGTTAAAATAGAAGTTTTACAAAATAGGTTCAGAGTTTTTATTTTGATTTTTTATCATAAATGAGTAATAGTTGGTTTACCTTTGGTTTTTATAAAATTAAAGATATGTAGTATAATAGGATTTTTGCATTTCTTTTTTCTATTTTTGAGACAGAGTCTCTATGTAGCTCAGGCTGGTCTTGAACTTATGATCCTCCTGCGTCTACCTCCCGAGTGCTGGGATTACCACTTACAGACTTCCATTTCTTTACACTGCAAAGAAATGTATTATTTACTACCTTTAGGGTCCCCTCACAACCTCTGGCTCTGCCATTCTTCACTCATATATTTCTGAGAAAATGATTATAACCTGTGAATATTAAATATTCTTTATTTTTCCTCTGAAAGTGTTTCTTTAGACATTTATGGTATATACAAGTACCGTTACTAATTTTTTTTTTTTTTGGTCTTTTGAGACAGGGTCTCCCTGTAGCCCCAACTGACCTGGAACTCACTATATAGACCAGGCTGGCCTTGAACTCACAGAGATCCACCTGCCTTTGCCTCCCGAGTGCTGAGGTTAAAGGCGTATGCCACCACGCCCAGCTTTTTAAATATTTTATTTATTTTTGTTTTATGTATACAAGTGTATTGCCTGCATGTATGTGAGTGCACCCATGTTGTGCATTGCTGCGGAGGTCAGAAGAGGGCTTTGATTCCCACTGGAACTGGAGTTAAGGATGGTTTGTAGCCTCCATGTGGGTGTTGGGAATAGAGCCCGGGTCCTCTGCAAGAGCAGTCAGTGCTCTTAACTGCTGAGCCATCTCTCCGGCCCTTTTTTTTTTTTTTTAACTTTTAAAAATATTTTTATTTTATGTGCATGCATGTATTGCCTGAATGTAGGTAAGTGTACCTGTGTTGTGCAGTGCTCGTGGAGGTCAGAAGAGGCTGTCGGAAATCCTGGGACTGATGTTACGGATAATTGTTACCTGCCATACCAGTGCTGGGATTTGAACCCTGGTCTTCTGCAAGAACAACCAGTGTTCTTAACTGCTGAGCCATCTCTCCAGCCCCATCATTATTACTTTTATTCTAATTCCCCCTCAGGATAATTGAGTAGATTATAAACTTTTTTTTTCTTAAAACAATTTTTTAAGACCTAGGCGTAGTGCTAATCTCAGCAGGGGCAGGAGATTCATGAATTACAGGCCAGACTGGGCTATAAAATGAGCCTTATGTCAAAAAAACAAAGCAAACAAGGCTGGAGATGTAGGTCAGTGGTAAAGCACTTGCCTAAGGATGCCCAAGATCCTACATCTGATTCCTTGCATCACAAGAAAGAAAAAAATTGTTAAGTACTGGTACTTAGGCCAGTGAGATGGCTCAGCTGGTAAGGGCTTTTGCTGCCAAGACTGATGACCTGTGTTCAATCCTTGTTGCCCACATGGTGAAAGGAGAGAACTGACTCCTGAAAGTTGTTCTCTGACTTCCACATGCATACCACTGTGCTCTCACACAAACAAATATAGTACAAATGAATGAATGAATGATCGAATAAATTAAGTACTGGTACCTAAGTTTTAGGCAGAATACAGCATCTCTCAGTAAAATTTAGTGTACAAAGAATCAAAAATTGTGTTTTAGAACCCACAGGATCTAATCCTTGAATGTTCTTATTTAAATGGTTATCAGATTACCTAATGTTCTTTTCAAGACTCTTGATATATTAGAACTTAAGTATTTCTTAAATTAAGGGACAGAAAAGTTCTTTAAACATTCTTGACTTAAAACTGATATAGTAGCACATACCTGTAATTCCAGCATTTGGGAGGCAGAGGCAAGATGATCACTCTAAGTTCAAGACCAGCCTATTGTACATAATGAGTTTCAGGTCAGCTAGTACTGTGTAGTGAGATGGTGTCATATCAAAACAAAACAAAACAAAACAAACATGTATATGTTCTTGGCTTACAGGTTTCATTTTTTCAAATCAAAGCATAGCATAGTTGTTAAATTATCTTAACTTAGTTCATGGCCATAGTAACAGAAGAGTATCATTTGTTCAGTATAAAGTGATCTATTTACTGTAAAAGTAAAATGTAACTTGGAAATATTTTTAGATCCTTTGCATATCCAGTAACTTTACTTGAAGAAAATAGACAAATGACATGTAATAAAAAAAGGAAACAAAACTTTATACATAAATTCCAGTCATCAGAGACTTCCTTGTTTTTTACCCTATTGTAGTTATTTGCCTATCTTTGTCACCCAGGACACAGTTTGTTTCCTTTATCAGAATAGATGGCAGTCTCACACTGGTGGCAATTGGTGCTCCCTGAAACTTACTGGGTTACTTTGAGATTCAGAAGTTTATACCATTTTAGCATTTTCTTTATGTTTATATGTCTAGTTGTGATGAACCACTGATAATATTTTGTTCTAAAAGGAAACATTGCTTAGTGCTTTTTTTTAGTGTTACACAGACTGATTTTTAAAATTTGAATGATGTACAGAATTTTTTAATGCAATATCAATATATATTTGCCCGTGCTCTCTAAATTCCTTACAAAATAAAGGTCATTCAGTCTGCATTTGTCTAAAATTATCTTTCCTCTTTTGCTGTTTTTCTAATCTTGTTTATGTTTGTAAACATTTAAGGGAAGTATTATATTGATTATCTTTTTTTAAAGATTTGTTATTTTAGATGAGTGTGTGCACGTGTGTGTGTGTGTGTGTGTGTGTGTGTATGTGCGTGCGCGTGTGCGCACGTGTGCACAAGCGCACCCCATGTGGGTGCCTGGTACCCGAGAAGGTCAGAAGAAAGTGTTGGATCCCCTGGAACTGGAGTTACAGATGGTTTCTATGCCATCATGTGGGTATTGGAAACTGAACCCGGGTCCTCAGGACAACAGGTACTCTTAACTGCTGAACTATCACTCCAGCTCCTGTTATTTTAACATGTATATATGTGTTCCTGAGTGTGTGTGTAGGTACTCACAGAGGCCAGAAGAGGTGTCAGATCCCCTAGAACTAGAGGGGTAGTTGTGAGCCCCTGATGTTGTTGCTGGGAACCAAACTGGTCTTAACTGCTGAGACATCACTATAGTCTGCTTTGTCTATATTTAAGAAAAAACTGTAGCAACTTAGTATCTGAAATATTTACAGTTCTATTCTAAAAATTTCCCCCTGAAGGCCAGGCATGATGGTGCACGTCTTTAATCCCAGCACTCGGAGGCAGAGGCAGGCAGATCTCTGTGAGTTCAAGGCCACTTGGGCCTACATAGTGAGTTACAGGCCAGCTGGGGCTACAGGGTGGCCCTGTCTCAAAAAGACAAATGTCCCTTGAAGATTCTTAAGTCTTGAATATCCTTTATATTTTTTATATGTCGGGTATAGATGAATTAATACATGCATTTGTCAGTCAGACTTCAGCCACAGTGGCATTTACTCTGACAGAATTGTAGAGTGCTTGGCTACCATACATGAGGCCCTGGACTTAATTGCCAGCATTGCAGAAAAGGGAGTGGGGTCATGGATTTGAAAGGAGAGTGACTAAGTCCCCCCAACTCTTTTTTTTCACAGGTTTTTAGATATATTTCATGTTTTATTGGCTTTAGGTGATATTACATGTGTTGTTGAATTGATCATCACAATGTACCTATGACTTCTGATTCTTCTTTAGGGTAGCAGTCCCTAAATGTTGAGTTGGTTTTTATCAACACACACAAACCTTTTAAGCCATCTGTAGGGTCTGCTTCTTCAACACATCAATATCTTTTTTAAAAATTGTATTTTATGTATTTATTTTATGTGCGTGTGCATGTGTGTATTTGTGGGCGTGAAATGCACATGTATGGAAGTGTGAGGACAACTTGCATACCCACTCATATACCCCAATAACTAAGATGTAATAAAAATTTCAAATAAGGGGCTGGAGAGATGGATCAGTGGTTAAGAGTGTGTTCTGTTCTTTTTCTTGTTTGGTTCCCAGCACTCAGGTCAGGTGGCTTACAATTGCCTGTAACTCAAGCACCTGCACTCCTGGGTACATACCCAACACAGTCACATACATATACACATACTCTTTTTAAAATTATAAAATGTCTTTTTAAAATTCAAATAAGAATGTTAAAATAGCAAAGAACAGTGGTTAAGGCCTAGGTATATATGATCTTAGAGTTAAATCCTACTCTATTCCCACCTGTAAGTCTATAGCTTTCTAAGAGTTTCACAGAATTGTGAAACAAAGTTCACAATTGTATACAAAGTTGTTATGTAGTATTCTGCCAACCTGCAGTAGCTAGTGTATTTAGGAGCTACCAATGATCTCATTCACTGGAAAAAGAAAGAAAGAAAAAGTACAGGTAGCAGGGATAGGATTCCCTTAGAAACCCTTTGAACTGTTACCCCAGAAGCCACCAAAATCCTGTTTATAGCTGTTACTAAGACATAGGCAACTCATTGAGAAGGGGATGACCATGTCTTAGGTGTTTGCTCTCCTTTTCCTCAGTGTCTCTATTGACCCATGTTAATCTATGTTTAAAAAAAAAAAATAGTCCCAATACTTGGGACTTACCTCTGCTGATCTCTGTGTGTTCCAGGCCAGCCTGGACTCTACACAGCAACTTCTAGGCCAGCCAGGGCTACACAGTGAGATCCTGTCTCAAAAAATAATAATAACTGGCCTGGAACTCACTATATACACCAGACTGACCTCGAACTTAATAGTGATCCTCTAGCCTCTGCCTCCTGAATGCTGGCATTGCATGCCTATGCTCTCATGCCCAGATCAAATGCTCTTAGAAAACATCAACTCTGCCTTGTCTTGACATTCTGAAATTCTTTTCTTAGTTTATGTAGACAAGAATCCCGTCTTCACCTAAACCTTGCTGGTAAATGGGTCTGTTTCACAGCTGCTACTGTCCTTCACTGACATCTGGAACCCAGCTTCAGCCTTCCAATGTGGATGGAAGACCTGCAGCTTTCCGGGACTCCTTCAGGCCTTCCTGGCTAGACTGGGACTGCTGAGGTACCCAGCCTCATGCACTAAGTAGCTGTCTACTTGGTTCTCAGCCTCTCCATCCTGTAAATAGCCATCACTGTATTGCCCATCTCATATTGTATAGTGTAAGCTAGTGTGTTTTATTTCTGTTCCTCTAGAAAACCTCAACCAAGACACCGTTTACTTATTCCAAAATTAATATGGCCCTACCTTACTCCTTTCTATAGTGTAATATAATGGTAACATAGCAAACCTCTAAATTGAGGATCTCATGAAGGAATTAAGAATTTAAGAAGTGGGGGTGACAGTCTAAGTAAAGTGCTTGCCTTGCAGACTTGAGGACCTGAGTTTGAGTCCCCAAATCCATGTAAAAAGTGTGGTGCACACTTGTAATCCCAGTACTGAGGAAGTGGAGACAGGTCGATCCCCTGAGGCTTGCTGACCAGCCTGGCCTACTTAGCCAACAAGAGACCCTGTCTCAAAACAAGGTGGACAGCAACTGAGAAACAATAGCTAAACATAACACAGAGAAAAAAGGAAATAAGAAAAAAATCTAAACTTAGATGTTAGACTTTAAATCCAGTGTTCCTGTTCCTTACAAGTTCTAGCACATCCTCTAAATTCTTGTTTTTTTGTTTGTTTTTTTGAGACAGAGTCTCAGTATGTAGCCCTGGCTGGCATGGAGCTCTCAGTGTAGACCAGGCTGGCCTCTAACTCACAAAGATCTGCCTGCCTCTGCCTCCCAAGTGCTGGGATCAAAGGCATGTGCCACCAAGCCTGATACTTCCCCTAAGTTCAAACAAATCTCTTAAGTCTGCCCTCATCTGATACCAATCGCAAGCAAGTTCAGGATTCCCCAAGGCAATACCTACATTCTGTACAGTATAAATACAGACATCTCTGAAAGCTGTTTCATATTCATGGTTTCTTTCAGTGAAACACAAAGGTAGGTGGAGTCCCATGGAGCCGAGTCAAGGAAATTCTACTGGTGTAGAACTTTGGCTGTGTTCTATAAAATCCCACATTCCTAAATAGGGGAGCCCTAGTGTTGAGTTATTACTGGAGGTCATCATGTCCACAGATCACTGCCTGTGTGGCTGGTCTGTCTCTAGTTCCTTTGGAGAGGTGGTATTGATGCTGTGCATCTCAGTGGTCCCTTGATAATCACTTTGGTAGACTGATAGGATTCAAAGCCCCAGGCAAATAGCAGTACAGAATATGACATTCCAAGGGCTTAGAGATCACCTCCAAAAGTCACTGATCAGCTGAGGGCCCTTTTGCTCTGTTTGGATGGAAACTGAATAGGCAAAGTGAAACAGCAACTCCAAATTACAGGGTCAGGACCCTCTTTTCTCATGTGTAGAGTTTAAGTGCCAAGTGGTTTAGTATCCAGCAGCTAGCTACTAGTGCTCAGAGCAGTAGTACTGACCCCAGGGTCAGTGTTCCTGCTCCTGCTGAGTCTCACCTCTCAGTTCTCTGATTCCCTGATCTCTGTAGTCTAGCTGATAAAGTCTAGCTTCCTAGGGCTGGCAGCTCCAAGAGTCCTGCTTTTCCTGCAACCAGCTAAACCCACTACAGCACCTGCAATAAAAGACCACGTAGGCACTAGAACTAGAGACTGGTCTTTATTGGAACCTACATTGCATTACAGAAGCATTGCTGCCAGGATCATCAAGTGAGTGGTTACATAGCCAGGTCATTCCTGTGCACTAGCTGTCATGGAGGAGGAGGCGCTCCTCTGACCAGATTGAAGATTGCAACAGTGAGATCCTGAGTAGCTGCAAGCTGGGTCATCTGTGAGGCCATTGACTGGCTCATCCACAGGACATCTGAAGCAGTCATGGCCCACGTTACGCCCATGCTGGGGCAGTTACAATGGTTCTCACTGGTTAGGAGTCTCTGAGCAGCTCTAGGGTTTTTGATTTGTTAGAAAACAACAGAAAACTACAATTGTGCTGAGAACAGCTTTGAAGGATCTTTGAAGGAAGGGGCTGTTTGATTGACAGCTCCTATAGTTTCTGAGAAAATGATAGAGTTGAAGTTGTCTTCTCCACAGGATGAATTTTCTCACACCTGTTGGAACCACAGAGACAGTTGACAGCTATTTCTGATCTGGTCTTTGTCTCTGCTGACCACAGCTAATTTCTGGATCTGGTATCTTGTACCTGCCATTGCATCCTGGCTGAGGGGGAGGTGTCTGGTAGCTGTCAGTCAAGCAGCTAATATGAAATTAACATTCTTCCACTACTTAATACTCAGCTATACCCTTCTGGAGGAAAAACCTTTAGAGAGGAGGTTGAGTCCTAATTGCTCTCTCAAGAAGCCAATGGCCAGACCTCTTCATGCAGGATTAAATAAACACTATATAGCTACCCTTCCATCATGTAGAATACCTGCTTTCCTCCTTAGTTTTTCAGATTATTCCCCTATATTATCTAAAGTTACACTGCCCCCAACTTTTTTACTAGAAAAAAGGAATTTAGGATTTATATTTTTCAGGATATGCTAGATTATGCTGTTTCAGGGTCTGGAGAGATGGCTGAGTGGTTACGAGCAAGTACTGCTCTTGCAGAGGATGACCTGAGTTCAATTCCTTGTGTGTGTGTGTGCTCACAATGACCTGTAACTTCAACATGCCTCTGACCCCCACAGACACCTACCCTCACATGCACATAATTAAAAACAACTTTAAAGAATGTACTTCTCATCTATACTAAATTGCTGTTCTGTGTTGGAGGAGGGCAAGCTCTTAATACTAACTCCATGATAGACAGACAGCTCTAATATCTGGAATACTACCGTCCTAATGGTGGAGAGGATTCTTGGAAGGTCTCACATTTGTCATTGGTTGGGGGGTGTTGTTTTGGTCTTTTTGAGACAGGGTCTCCCTGTAACCCCAGCTGGCCTGGCACTTATTACGTAGACCAGGCTGGCCTTGATCTCATAGAGATCCACCTTCCTCTGCCTCCCAATGAAGAGAAATGGTGGAGATGAGTTGCAACATCTGATATCATGGCATCCCCAGAAAGGCCTTTCAGAGTTCTACCTTCTGAAATTAAGAATGTTTATTTTTTATTATTGTGTATGCATGTTCTGCGGCATGTGTGGCGGTCAGAAGATGGCTCTACGGGAGTTGGCTCTCCTACCTTGGTTTCTAGGAATTGAACGTGGGCTGTCAGGCTTGTGTGGCAAGCCCTTCTACATGGTGAGCTGTCTCACCAGCCCAAATGAAGAATCTTGAATGAAGTCAATGAGCACCTTGGGTTGGGGATGTAGCTCAGTTGGTACATTGCTTTCCTGGTATGCACAAAGCCCTGGGTTCCATCTACAACATAAACCAGGTGTGTTAATGCACACCTGTAATCCCAGCACTTTGGACGTGGAGGCAGGAGGAACAAGTTTAAAGTCACCCTCTGCTACATGGTGAGTTTGAGGCTGGCCTGAGACTGAGTGAGTACCTTATCATAGAAGCAAGTAGGATCACTTGATTAAAAAAAGATTAATTACATTTATCCATGGGGGTGTGGTGTTCACATGTTGGGAGTTTTTGTGTGTGTTTCTAGGTTTTTGTTGTTTGGTCTTTGGTTCTTTTGAAACAGGGTTTGGCTATGAAGCCCAGTCTGCCTTGAACTCATGACAGTCCTTCAAAGCACTAGGATTACAGGTATATACTGAGGCTATACTCTTTGGAAGTTAGAGTTGGCCTGTGAGCAGTTGACTAGAGAGGTCATAAATGCCAAGGAGACAGTGGAGGTTGTCTGTTGTAATGACTACTGTGAAGGTAGTTCATAGGTTTGGTGAAAGACTACTTTGCATGTTTATAACATCTCCATGAATTTGTAAAGTAAGCCAACCTATAGAATAAACTATGGAATATGTCTCCATATCATTCCACCAATGTTCTGCCCTGCTGGGGCCACCTCAGCTTTCTCACTTATCCTTGTCCAGCACCTTCAAATCCTAGCTCAAAACTCAAATCCTCTGAGAATCTTCCTCTGTCATTTCCCTCTCAGCTTTAATGATGAAAGCTATGATGAGTACTTTATTCCCACGAGTTCCTATTTAAGAGTTTAATAAAATGTCAGTTTTTAGTAGTTCTAAAAAATAATGGGTCAGCAAGATGGTTCAGTGGGTAAAGACACCTGCCACCAAGCCAGACAATCTGAGTTTGATCTGTGGGACCCACATAGTGGAAGGAGAGAACCAACTCCTCTAAGTTGTCCTTGGACCTGCATATGAGCTCTGTGGCATGTTGGTGGTGGGAGGCACATACACAATAAATATAAGTGATTTTGAAAAGTAATATAACAAACTTCTGAGATTAAAATTTTTTGTGGATTTTGAGGCTGGAGAGATGGCTTAGTGGTTAAGGTCACTGGCACTGGCTGCTTTTGCAGAGGACCTGGGTTCCCAGCACCCACATGGTAGCTAACAACTGTCAGTAACTCCAGTTCCAGGGAAATTTGACCTTCTCAGGCATTGCATGATACGGGTGCACTTACATACATGCAGCCAATACGCTTATACACATAAAATTAGAAATAATAAGACAAATGGAACCTGGGATAGAGCGGATACAATTTCCCACCAAACTCATGGGACTGTTTGGTGTTCAGAGCTGGCAAGGAGGTGAAAGCTGCTGCTGTGATGGTTCGTCTGCTAAACTGCATTGTTGCCGTGCCCAGAACATGGGCATCGGCAAGAACAGGATCCTGCCCTGGCTCCTGCTCAGGAACGAGGTCAAGTACTTCCAAAGAATGACCACAACCTCTTCAGTACAAGGTAAACAGAATCTGGTGATTATGGGTAGGAAAACCTGGTTCTCCATTCCTGAGAAGAATCAATCATTAAAGGACAGAATTGATACTGTTCTCAGTAGAGAATTCGAGGAACGTCCCTTGGGAGCTCATTTTCTTGCCAAAAGTCTGGATGATGCTTTAAAAACTTGTATTTTTACAAGAAAATGAGACTTTCATTGACTGTAAAAAAAAATAAAATATGTATTTTTTAAATTTAAAATAGAATTCTATTATGGACTGCTAACTATTGAGGAGCACTCTCAGTGGACCAATTAGCTGCTTTAATGTCACAGCTCTACAAGAAAGACATTGTCTTCATTTCATACATGTGGAAGAGTTGTGAATTTCCCAGGATAGCATCGGAAACAAGTGGCAGAAAGACATTCAGGCCCAGGAGTGTCTGACTTCCTCTGTTATTTTGACTGCCCTGTCACTGAACTTGTAAATCACTTAACCTTTTTATGAACTGTTATGTGTTATAATGAATATATGCCATTCAGAGTTATGGTTATAGAATAGTCATGAAATAGTATGGGAATGCTGTATTTAAAAAAAATCCTAGTGTGCTGCACATCTATAATCCCAGCGCAAGGCAGGAGTATTATGAGTTCAAAGGCAGTCTAGGATAGTGAGTTTGAGACCAACATGGTCCATGTAATGAGACCCTGTTGTATGAATAAAAGGGGGAGTATGGCTGTAGCTCACTTTGTAGAGTTCTTGCATAACATGGTAGCACATGCCTGTAATCCTTGCACTCAGGAAGTCAAGGAGAATCAAGAGTATAAACTACAGGAAATTCAAGGGCCAGCATGGGCTGCATGAGACCCTGTCTCAACACCTCCACACACACACACACACACACACACACACACACACACACACACACACGTACGTATGTTAAAAAAAAAAGCAATGGGGGAGAATTGTCCCCTATAATTCTGCTCAACAACGGACCTTGCGTGCTGCGCTGTCAGCATACCAAACAAGATGTTCCTGCTGGTGCAATAGTGGTGCGTCTAGTGTATGTACAACCAGCAAATTTTTGATTGGATATAATGCCTGCTCCTAGGTGTGGAACACACTTCTGGTACTGTAGACCAGGCCAACCCCTTGTGGCAGAGGAGGCTATAGGCCCCAGTGGGGAAGCCACTGCAATTGTTTTTATTAGATGGATGTGATGCACTTACTAAAGTACTGTCCAAGCATAAAGTACTTAACCAAGCATAGGTTATTATAGAAGCCACTGTTGTTCTTGCTTCATGATGTTTGGGGGGGGGGGTTGGGGGGGGGTTTTTTTTTTGGTGTTTTTGAAGCAGGATCTCCCTGTAAGCCCCAGCTGTCCTGGAACTCACTATGTAGAACAGGCTGGCCTTGAACTCACAGAGATCTGCCTGCCTCTGCCTTCCAAGTGCGGGGACTATAGGTGTGTGCCACCACGCCCAGCTGATGTTTCTGTTTTTATAGTAGATGGAATCCCACTGAAATGTGCCAACAGCCCATAGAAAACAATGATGCAGAGACCCGAAAGTTCAGTGCCTTGCCACAATGGGAGGAAGATCATCCCACACCTACCACCCCCTCCAAGGCTCAGGGAATTTTTTTGAAAGAGGTTGGCCCATTTGAAAGAATGTAAGAGCTGGACTGGAAGAAGGGATAAAGTGTTACCTGGAAGCGTCCTCCCATTTCTATGCCAGCAAGCTATAGTCACACCTCCTTCCCACACTCATTAAGGAGTCAAGAGAGGAGTCAGTTACCCCTCCCACCGAATCAGTTGACCTTAGCTGCATGTGGGAGAAGGGCTAAGGACATATAAGTGGAGAATGCCATAAAGCACCTCTCTTGCCATTTTGTGTGGCTGTCGGGAAGTCACAGGATCTATATTCCAATGTGGACTTTCCAGCGCAGCTGTAAATGGGAGGGGGGAGACACACTCTTCTGTAAATAACCCCCCCCCATGCTCTGTTAGCAAGCCCAATAAACTAGTTAGGGTTTAAAAAAGAAAAACAAAAACCAGAGCTAATGGAAACCTTCATTATTCCACCAAAGTTGACCCCCATTATTGGCAAATCCTTTGGTCTTTGATTCCTTTTTAAAATCTATTATTTTTATTTTATGTGTATGTGTGTGTTGTCTGCATGTAGGTAAGCGCACCCGTGTCGTGCAATACCCATGGAGAATAGAAGAGACTGTCGGATCCCCTGGAACTGGAGTTACTGACAGTTGTTAGCTGCCATGTGGGTACTCGGATTCCAAGTGGGTTTTCTGCAAGAACAATCAGTATTCTTAACCGCTGAGCCATCTCTCCAGCCCAGTCTTTGATTTCTTATCCCTACTTTTCCACCCTTAAACTTCATTGTATGTATACTTTTATGTAACCTGCTTCAAGTTACTTCTGGAAAAATGTGTTTAAAATTGCCTCTCTTTGGAATAATAAATATATTCTAAAAAAAAAGAGGCAAGCCAGGCATACACCAGTTAGTCAGGATGAGTCATGGATACATAGGGAGACTATCTCAAGGGGAAATAAAAGGAGAAATCAAACTACTTAGACAAAATTTGGCAGTTTACCTAATGTACTCTTGAATCTGTATTCATGTGTTAACAGTTTCCCATAGTAATATTTTTTAAATATATAAATTACACTAGCATAATCAGCCCTGATTTCTAGTATTCTATATAGATGATTAGAATGATGTTTAAAATCCTGTTATAAAACCCTCCCTGCCAGAAAACTCCACCTTTTCATCTGAGTAGCTCCGGAGTTCTTACTGGAGCTCATCAAGTAGGGGTGGCTGATCTTGGTTTCTAGCCCATCAATAGACTGATTCAGTGGGTTTCCTTGTTTTATTTGTTGTGTTTGATTATCCTTTTTTCACCCAGAAAAATTGATCTCCCTTTCTTCTAGGCAAGACAGCATTTGGCAGAGGGCTGTTCATTTCCTCAGTCTTCATTGAGGAGGGGAGGGGGGAGAGAAAGTCAAGCAATCTTTCCTTCCTCTTCTTACTGCCTAATAAGGTATATTTTCAGTATCTAGGGCCCTTTCTGTTCTAAGAGCTAGAAACTTACAGAATGAAGGACTGAGGAAGCTAATCCTTTTTAAGTGGGTTTGCATGTGGTGACTGATATAGCAGAAATCTTAAAATACAAGGAAGAGTTGGTAAGCAAATTACTGCTTGTCCCATCCTTTTTTTTGGTAGAACTGGTTATTTTATTTTATTTATTTATTTTTATTTATGCGTGTCTATGTACATACTGTGGGGTGCATGTGAATGTCAGAGGACATCTTGTGGGAGTTGGTTCTCTCCTTCCACCAAGTATGCCCCAGGGGTCAAACTCCAGTGGTCAGGTCTGGTAACAGGTAGTTTTTACCTGTAAAGCCATCTCACCAGTCCTCTTTTTATTATTTTTTATTTATGTGTGCGGCTGCTTGTCTGAATGTGCAGGTGTATGTAGGTACTCACAGAAGCCAGAAAAGGGTATCAAATTCCCTGGAACTGGAGTTACAAGTGGTTGTCTGCTGCCCAATGTGGGTGCTGGGAATTGAACCTGGGTCCTCTGCAAGAGCAGCAAGTGCTCTTAACTGCTGAGCCATTTCTCCAACTCTAACCCCAATACTTTTTTTTTTTTTTTTTGAGGTAGGCTCTCATGTAACTAGGCTGGTCTTGAAATAGATGTATAGCTAAGGCAGGTCTTGAACTCCTGATCCTCCTGCTTCCACCTCTGAAGTAAGTACTGGGATTATGTCCCCACTCTGCCCAGTTTGATGGTTGGACTTGGTAAGGCAAAAACCTCCGTTCTGGAAGTCCCAATATGCAAATCAAAGAGACGGTGGTGAAAGACAGGAAGAAGAGATTGTCAGTGACTCCAGATCTGAGATGACAGGAACTTGGAGATTTTCTAGAGAAGGGGAATAAAAGAAAGGGTTGGGGTCTCGCATGGCTGACAAATGAGGTAATCTTGCTCAGGCCTTGATCTCAGATCAATCATCTCAGGACTAGTTCTGTGATGCTTACAGAAGCTCTGGAAAGTCATCGAGAAGTGATTGCCCCGCTCAGAGAGACCTGATCTCATCATCATTGAGTGATTAAGAGGCTTGCCACTGCTGTCAGTATTCCAGTCCCTTGACATAAAGATATTTATCCATTGAACCTGCTGTTCATGAATCCAAGGTAATTCTACAACAAAGTGACTCAGAAGGAAAAAGTTATGAGCAAAATGGAGTCAGACAGGAACAAACTAACTGGGCAAGTAGCTTGGCCTCCCTCAGAATGAGGACTAGCAAATCCTAGAGAAGTTATGAATTTAAATCAAACTTAAATACTATAGGGTGTCCCACAGAACAATGCTTTTCATTTCAGTATTACATATCTTATGCCTGGGTGTTAATCCATTATCATTTGAATATTCCCATTTTGTTTGGAAGCGGGTAGCTCACCCTAACCACCTCTGAGAACCTGTAAGACAGTGAGTCTCTACCACGTGTGGAAGCTCCCTAGCACACAGAGACGTTGGAGAAGTTGCCTGTGGAACACAGCAGGATCAAACCCTCAGTGCATCATTTAGTACTTCTGCATTCTGAGAAACTGGTAAGAAGCCCCGACCATCACAGGCTGTGATGAATTCACGGAGGGAAATTACGCCTCTTCGGCGGCACCCTCCAGCTCAGCTACAGTCCACCTAGCGGGTCCGAGGTTGGGCAACTCAGGCCCAAACCACGCCGCGCACGCGCACCCTGGCCGCGGTCCCCTTCACCAGCTTATGCTCACGGGCGGGAGAGCTGGTCTCGCGATGAGCGTGCGTGCGTGCGCGTGTGCTTGATCCTCGCGCGCTCGCGCACGCTGCCTCGCACTCCGGGGCTGTGGCGGCCTGTTCTCCCGCGTCTGGGGCCCCGCGGTGAGCCGTGTGGGAGGTCGGGCCCTGGCGTGGGTCTCGTTGCCGCTGCGGGCAGTCTGCGGTGGACTGGGCCCCGCGAGCGGGATTTGCCGGAGCGAGCGGCGCGGGCGGGACGCCCCCGCCGATGGGCAGCCCCTGGGCGCGCTGAGGCCGAGCTCCGAGCGAGCGGCCGAGGTAGGGCGCGGGGCGGCGGGCGGGGCGCGGCGGCGCGGGGACAGCGCTCCTTTCTTCTCCGCGGCCGGGATCCCCGGGCCTAGTCCCGAGCGCCCGCCGGCCTCGCGGGTGGTGCGGGCCCGCGGCGCGGAGTCGCGCTCGGTGGAAGTCCCGGGGCGGCGGGGGGCGCGCAGACTTCTCCCGAGTGGGCGCTCGGGCTGGCCAACTTGCTCCGACTAGGACGTTTATCGTCGCTTCCTGGCACACAACAGGTAAAGCCATGGTGAACACCTCACGTCGGTACGGAGTCTGCCCTGGGGAGACTGCGCTGTCGGGCACAGTAAAGGAGTGGAAAGAAGACAAAGGAGGCCGCTATTGACGTTCTGCCTTAGCGTCAAAACTTCCCTTGCTGAGGCCGCGTGCGTGGCAGCTGGCCTGGCCTGCACCGTCAGAGCGACTGCCGCGGCTCGCCAGCACGCTATTTCGAATTATAAACTCATACATAAAATGGTTAGCCAAATGATGCAGATCTCTGAGAATTTGTGATATCAGAGCTTTGGCGAACAACTTGGGTTTCTTGAAGATTTCCTCTGTTTACAAAGCTTTATAAATTCCTTGTGAAGTGACTAAAAATAGTTCTGTGCTAGCAGGAATAACTGTCACAGTCAACACGAGATGGGATTGCTTTATTAAAGAACAGCTTACTGAAAGACTTGAGTTAAACAGTCATAGTAAGCCAACTTCAGGGTGGGCAAATTTTATCAAACCTTCAAAAATCGAATTTAGTCGTAGTCAGTATATAGAAGCTGTTAGCTGACTTATTTTCAGTGAACCATTTTGTTTTATTTTTTTGTCTTTTTGAAACAGGGTCTCCCTGTAGCCCCAGCTGTCCTGGAACTCACTATGTAGACCAGGCTGGCCTTGAACTCATAGAGATCCACCAGCCTCTGCCTCCCAAGTGCTGGGATTAAAGGTGTGCACCACCACGTCCGGCTGTTTTATTATTTTTTATGTTTATTTTTTAGGTTTTGAGGATTTTTAATTCTCCAGATGAAGGGGTCAGATTCATTTCAGCTCCTTCACTGCCAAACCAGGGGGCAGGGACTGCTTCACCTTCTCTACCTTGTCCTTGTCTGTGATGACCAGGATATATGTATGGGTACCTACTCCACTGGACTTTGAACTTTATGTTAACCTTGTTTTTTCTTGATCTTGAGGGATTTGGCATCCTTTCACCTGTCTGTGAGCACAAAGTTCTTGATTTCCTGAATTTTCCAAGGCATGGCAATTGGATTCTCAATGAACCATTTTTAAAGATATTCTTTTGATTCCTAGTATGTTTGGGGTCCTGGGTTCCATCCCCAGCACCATCACTAAGGAAGGGGATCCCACAATTTTACTTTGGTGGTCTACATAGTGTTTTAACTCTTACCTTCTAATGTACCCACACTTTATACAAATGTAGTAGTCTTTCTGGTTTTCTTGAGTCTGTGCCTCCCTTGCCCATCCTGACACTCCTTTCTTCCTTTCTAAGAAATGTGGTCCACATACTTCAATGAACTTTGTTTGGAAAGAATCTTTCAGGAATAGTTAGCTGGCTGGGTGTATTGGTTCACACCTGTAAGCCCAGCACCTGAATGGCTGAGGCAGGAAGACTGCCACAAGTTCCAGGTCAGCCTACAGTAAGAGTGAGACTCTGTCTCAAAAGAATCAAGAACAGTCTGTCCTTGGTGATACATACCTTTAACCTCAGCACTCAAGAGGCAGAAGCAGGAGGATTTCTGTGAGTTTGAGGCCAGCCTGCTCTACATAGCAAGCTCCAGGCCATCCAGGGATACACAGTGAGACCCTGTCTCCAAAGGAAATAAAAAAGGGAAAAGAAAACAAACCCAGATTGATTAGCAGGTAAGTCTTGGAGTAGAAATAGGGAAGCATTAAGAAGTACAGGATTACCACTGTTATGCAAATATTGAAAATAAATATATCTAGCTGGGCATCATGGCACATGCCTTTAATCTTAGCACTTCAGAAGCAGGCTAATGTCAAGAGGTCAGGGTAGTTAGCCAGGGCTATATAGTGACCCTCAAAAGAACAAAGGACCTAGACTGAGCATGTAGCACAGAGTAGATAAGAGTGCTTGTCTACCATGCACAAAGCCCTGAGTTCTATCCCTAACACTATATCAACTGGGATAACAGTACATAAACTGTAGTGTTAGGGATAGTAGTGGCACATGGCTATAATTCTAGCATGGGGCAGGTCATCCTCATCTACTGTCAGGTTTGAGGCCAGCCTAGTCTACATGAAACTCTGTCTTTAAAAAAAGGAAAAGACTTGGATCATGTTTTGTTTTTGAGAGGATAGTCTCCAACTGACCTAGAACTTGCTGTATAGACCAGGCTGGGATTAAAGGCATATGTTACCACACCTGGTTTATTTTTTGAGAAAATGTTTCTCACTTAACCTGGCATAATACTCCAATTCAGCTAGACTGGCTGACCAATGAGCTCTAGGGATCTGCTGCATGTCTTTGCCCCTTCCCCCCACTTGGAGTTATAGGCACATGATGTACTTGGCCTTCATGTGAGTATTGGGGATCCAAACTCAGGTCCTCATGCTTGCATAGGTTCTTTACCAACTGAATCAGCCCCTCTGGCGGGAAGGTTTCTGAATAATGATAATGAAAAGACTTTGCTTTTCCACTCTTCACTGGTCTGGATGTTTTTCCTTGTATTTGCATATAGTCTCATAGTCCAACTTGACTGGCAGTAGACAGCTCTTTTTGTTTTTATGGCGTGGGGGTGTATGCCTTTAATCCCAGCACTTGGGAGGCAGAGGCAGGTGGACCTCTGTGAGTTCAAGGCCAGCCTGGTCTACAGAGTGAATTCCAGGCCAGCCAGAGCTACAGGGAGACCCTGTCTTAAAAAAATATATATTTTCTAAATATTTAAATATTTATTTATTTATTTATTTATTTATTTATTTATTTATTTTTGTCCGCCTACCTCTGCCTCCCAAGTGCTGGGATTAAAGGCGTGCGCTACCATGCCCAGCAATTATTTTATGTGTATGAATGTGTTGGCTGCATGTGTATGTAAGTCCACCCGTGTTGTGCAGTGACCACAGAGATCAGAAGAGGGTGCCAGATTCTCTGGAGTTATAGATGATTAGCCACTATGTGGGTGCTGGGAACCGAACCCAGGTCTTCTGCAAGAGCAGCCAGTGCTCTTAACTGCTGAGCCAGCTCTCTAGCCCCTGTTTTTGTTTTTTGAGATAGATCTTACTATACAACCCTGGCTGGCCTCCATCTCACAGACATCTGCCTGCCTCTGCCTTTAGAGTGCTGGGATTACAGGTGTGCACCATCATGCCCAACCCAATAAACAGCTCTTTTGATTCCTGTTGAATTCATATATATAAAATCTTTCAACTAGTATATAAGTTGGGGAGAAAAATGGTTGATGTTTTCACAAATCCCAGCACTATCCTTTTTTTAATAGTTTATTTATATTTTTATGTGTATGCATGTATTGCCTGCATGTAGGTAAGTGCACCCGTGTTGTGCAATGCCCACAGAGGACAGAAGAGGCTGTCAGAGCCCTTGGAACTGGAGTTACAGACAGTTTTTAGCTGCCATGTGGGTGCTGGAATTCGAACCCGGGTCTTCTGCAAGTACAGTCAGTGTTCTTAACCTCTGAGCCATCTCTCCAGCCCTCCCCCCCCAGCACTATCTTTTCAATTGTGAATTTATTTGACTTCTGTGTTATCAACAGAAAGATTTTGTGACTATTTAAAGTCTTAAAGAGTTTTTTTTTTCTTTTCCTGTTTTTGGTGGAGGTGGTACTGAATCCAGGACTCTGCACATACTAGGCAGGCCCTCTACTACCAAGCTGCATCCCTGGGTTTGAAGAGGTGGAATGCAGTGGAGTGGTTCTCATGGTAGTAGGTGATTTTGCCTACTATGGCATATCTGGGGACATTTTTGATTATTTGAAATTTTGGGGAAGAGTAGTGTTCCTGACATCTAGTGGGATGCTGCTAAACAACCTACAGTATAGAGGGGATGAACAACCCCCCCCCCCAGCAACTATCCTTGGCATGGCTATATACTATACCATAAATTGTTGGTTCTGTATTTAGATGATCTTAATTGATACTTGGCTTCACCATTCTTCAATGTGTCCTTGATAGGTTGTTTAAAGTCAATTCCCTTTCTCTTTTTAGGATTTATTTGTGTGGGTGTGCATTTGTATGTATATACATGTGTATGGTTGTGCATGTGGGTACAGAGACCAGGGTGTTGAGTGTCCTCCCCTATCACTTTCCACCCATTCTTTAGAGGCAGAGTATTTCCCCAAACCTAGGGTTCCTGTTTTCTTGCCTAAGCTGGAAGTCAGCAAGTCCCGTTGAGTTTCTGTCTCTACCGTCCTCTGAGCCTGGGTTATAGGCAAGCCTGACCTGTCATGTAGGTGCAGGGATCTGAACTTCAGTCCATATGAATAGTATAGCAAGTACTCTTTAATTGTTGAATCATTTGTCTAGCCTCTGTTACCTTGTTTCTGTCTTTTTGAGACGGGGTCTCCCTGTAGCTCCAGCTGACCTAGAAGTAGCTATGTAGACCAGGCTGGCCTTGAACTCAGTGATCTGCCTGCCACTGCCTCACAAGTGCTGGGATTAAAGGCATGTGCCACCATGCCCAGCATTCCCTTTTTTAAAAAAAAAAATTAATAATTTATGTGTTTGAGTGTATTGCCTGCATGTGTGTAAGTGCATCCATGTTGTGCAGTGCACGCAGAGGTCAGAAGAGGGTATCTGATCCCCTGGAATTGGAGTTACAGACAGTTATTAGCTGCCATGTGGGAGCTGGGAATTGAACCTGGGACCTTTGCAAGAGCAGTCCATACCCTTACCTGCTGAGCCATCTCTCCAGCCCCCCTAGCTATTAGGCCCTCATAGTCATGCACTGAGGATTAAGTCCAGTCATGTGCAAAGTGCCAGCATAGAAAATGCTCAAGAAACTAACTTTAGGCTAATGTTATATTTAGAACTTTATTTCTTTTTAAAAAAACATAATATTTTATGTGTATGAGTGTAGTGCCTGCATGTATGTAAGTACACCTGTGTCATGTAATGCCCACGGGAGGTCAGAAGAGGTCATCATATCCCCTGGAACTGGAGTTATGGATGGTTGTTAGCTGCCATGTGTGTGCTGGGAATCAAACCCAGGTCCTCTGCAAGAGCAGGCAGTGCTCTTAACTGCTGAACCATCTCTCTAGCTCCTTATCTCTATTTCTTATTTGAAGTTAGAATTGGGGCTAATGAAGTGAAAATTAATAGTCTCATTCTTATATCTTTGGGAAGTATTTTTATTTGTGCTTAGCTTTGACTTGTTTTGTATTTCCAAGTCTATGTAGCTCTGGCCATAAGGAAGTAGCTTCTTGGTGTATTTTTAGTTCATAGTTAAGACTTTAAACCATCTGAGCAAAAATTTTGTTGATTCTCAGCAAATACTTAGTAATTCTGTAGAATATACGTCTGTGACTTGATTCCTAGTTCCTTTTGCTTTTATGAACAATAATGAAGTAAGTTCACCATGGTTTTAGCTCACATTAACTACCTATTTGTGACCGCTGGAAGTAACTTCATATCTGAAATTCCTGTTTTGTATATATGAAGGGTGCGGGCAAACATTCTTTAACTTCAGGCTTGACCTTAATATATATGTATGACTCTCTTCTAAGTCTGAATTGGAGATCATATCTTTTTATCTTTCTTACTTCATTGCACTGTAATGCTGTAGCCTACAAAACTCATTTCTTGTGTGAAATACAGTCTATATAT
>NW_008328092.1:118704-127507 GCF_000622305.1 Nannospalax galili
CAGAGAGGTCCTCACAGACCTTTGCTTCCCCTTTTTATGTTGGTACTGCCTTTTATTTGGATAGAGGATGCTTGAAGGGATTTTTGTATGCTGTGCCAAGACATTGTGTTCTTTGCTTGACACTGTCTTGCTTTTGTAAAGCGTAGTGTATACTCATGGTTCTGTGTAAATAATAAATTATAATAATGACCAAGTGTCTGTCTTGTGGAAACTGGTCAGTCTAGAAGTATTCATGTGAAAAATATGATAAAAAGCCAAAGGGAGGCATTTTAAGAAAGTTAGGCAAGCTGAAAAAAGCCATGTTCGAGTTCTCAAAAGATGACTCAGTGGTTAATAGCACTTACTGCTCTTGCAAAGGTCCTGGGTTTGGTTCCCAACACCCACATGGCAGCTGACACTGTCTGTGACTCAAGTTCTGGGGGGATTCAATACCCTTTTGTCTCCATGACATTGCCTGCACGTGATGTGGTACACTTGCATGCAGACCAGACAGGGCAGTAGTACACATAGATTTTTTTAAAAAGGAATTTTGAAGCTTTTGTGTGTGTGTGGCATTTACTTATTGTGTGTGTCTGTGTCTGTGTAGGTGAACATGTGTGTGCACATTCCACAGCAAGTGTGTGGAGGTCAGAGGACAACGTGCAGGGGCTGTTTCTCTCCTCCTACCTTGTAGGTCCCAGGGATTGAACTCAAGATTGTCAGGCTTGGTGGCAAACACTTCTACCTGCTGAGCCATCTCTTTCGCTCCAAGTTCTGGCTTTTATTATTACTCTTCTGGAATTTAATAATCTAAAAGAAAATAAAGCCTTCAAAATTCATTCATTTTTCTATTTATACCAACTCAGAGAACATTATAGCCATTAAAATAGTATTTTAGCCGGGCATGGTGGTGCACGCCTTTAATCCCAGCACTGGGGAGACAGAGGCAGGCAGATCTCTGTGAGTTCAAGGCCAGCCTGGTCTACATAGTTCCAGGACAGCTGGGGCTACGGGGAGATCCTGTCTCAAAAAGACCAAAAAAAAATTTTTATATATATATATATGGTGTTTTAATTGAGTTATCGTATATGACATTTGTCCCTACCTGTAGTTAAATTGAAAAAAACATGAATCTTCTGCTTGCTATGTGACTTTTCCTGGTGAGATGTGGCCTACACTATTTGTCTATCATAGATAGGGTACTGACAGAGCAAGGAAAGGATTCCAAACAAGTCTAGCTTAGTGACCCAGTGAGTTACAGGGTTATTTACAAATGCATAGGTGACTCAAAGGCAGCTACATCACTAAGAAGCCCACTCAGCATGGGTGACAGCTTACAAAAGCTGCATCCCTAGAATGTCCTGTATAGCTTGTATGTAGCTGGGCTCATTGGAGTCTTCTCTCTAGCAACTGCTTACTGCTTTTATAACTTGAAGGGTAGGGGTGAGGACTTGTGAATCTCCTAACTTTCAGGAGTTTTCTGAGTCTTGTAAATTTCATTTACTTAGCAAATTTTCTGGGCCTTCCTCCTCCAGGAAGGAATATTTTAGTTGGGGGTGGGGGTTGGCTATAGAACACTGCTTATGTAGTTTTGCTTATAAGTGGTCTGGAGTCTCCTCTGTTGGCCTAATTTTAGGTCCTTTGCATACTTGTTAGAAGACAATTTTCCCACTGAGTGCCTTCAGATACTTATTTATATATGTGTATTCATACCTATTTGTCTTTACTTTTGATAGAAAATGATGCATCCTGTTGCCAGCAGTAATCCAGCGTTCTGTGGGCCTGGCAAGCCTTCGTGCCTCAATGAAGATGCCATGAGAGCTGCTGATCAGTTTGACTTATATTCCTCCCAGCAAAGCAAATACAGCCACACAGTCAGCCACAAACCAATGGTTTGTCAGAGGCAAGACCCATTAAATGAAACACACTTGCAACCTACAAGTGGCAGAAACATAGAGATAAAAGATGAACTAAAGAAAAAGAAAAATCTTAATCGATCTGGTAAGCGTGGCCGGCCTTCGGGAACCACCAAATCAGCAGGATACCGGACCAGCACAGGCAGACCCCTGGGAACTACCAAAGCGGCTGGATTTAAAACAAGTCCAGGCAGACCTTTGGGTACAACTAAAGCTGCGGGATACAAAGTCAGCCCAGGGAGACCTCCAGGTAGCATTAAAGCTCTATCCCGGCTTGCTGATCTTGGTTATGGCTGTGGCACTGCTGCCTTTCCTTACCCTATGATGCATAGTAGAGCAGTTCATGGGGTGCAGGAAACCAGCAGTGAAGTCAAGCCACCCAATGAATGAATGAGGCAGGAGAGGAAAGCCCAGTTTAGAAGGAGATATGAATAATCCCAAAGCTTCTTGGTTTAATTTGACATAAATTTTCCATCTGGACTTTCCAAATTTGTTTTTCTATTTGACACCCCCCACTTTTTTTCTCAGAAGCTGCCACATGTTAAGAGGTACATGTCGGGCAGCAATGGTATTCTCTTTGTACTATACATAGGTTAAGACATAACACTTAACAAAATCATTTTTGCTTTTCCTTTTATTTTTTTATCACTACTTTGGGGCCATTCTAAATAGATGATTTATATGCTAAGCAACTTTGCAACTATTATACCTTTTAATTTGTGAAGTAAGCCTACAATATAATAAGAATATTATCTAGAGTATTTTAACTGATGGAACAAAAAAAGCAACTAATGATCAGGATAACTTGTGGTAATAGCTATGTGAGTTTCTGTGACAGTTTCATGAAATAAGACATAGCTATTTGGATGCTTTGAAATTTAGAAACGATTTTGAGTGTTCTGAGTTTTAACAGCTTTTTTGATTTACATTTATTGGTTGATGTAGCTATTAGTCCTAAAATAATTCTTGAATATTTGCCTTTCAGCAGTGATAGGCTGTGTGTTTTTTAGTTGCCTAAGAGCATATATACCAAACACTACAAACAATTCATACTTTAAAAAAAATTAAAAAAAAAAAAACCTTAAAACTGCACATTACATTTTGGTGAATTACAATGCATTCTGAGAATAGCATATTTAATATACTAGGAAAAGAAACCTTAAGGTCTGCATGGAATTATAGTCACTCTATTTTGTCTTTCATATACTTAGTGAGTTTCAAAATATTATATTTAAAAACATTTGTAAGTATGACTCATTTATTTAGAATGTTTTTTTAGTTTTTCTGAGTAATTGTCATATTGCATTACACTTAACTGTATTTTCAGGTTTATATCCACCAAAGGACACACACTGAATGGTAGACTGTAAAACTGGTATAAACAGAAAACAGCTTTCTGACTGTCAGAACCCAAATACTAACAATTATAGTAATCTATGTATGCGTGAAACATGTAAAAAAAATGTTGATTAGTCAAATTAAAAAATGACGTTGTGGCTCCAGTGAGACCACTTCATCTAGAAAAAATGTCTTCACCCCAATGATACTTGCTTTAGAAGCAAGATAAGAGAAAAAAATATATTGGGCCCATAGTGTAGTGAGGGACAGTGAAATCTCCCTTTTTTCCTGAAATATTTCTTGTTAATAATTTTTTTATTTTGAGTTCCTAATGAAATATTATGAACTTCACATTTGGAAAACTTTCACTGAATTTTAAAAGTTTTTTACTTGCATTTTAAAATGCTTTTGAGATTAAAAGTGTAGATTTTTCAAGACTCAGAAACTTTTTAAATAATCAAAAATTTAAAGGGGCACATACCATGTTGATTGGGCTTGCTCCCAGTTATTGCAAAGTCTGACTGCAAATAGATACTGTATTTCATACCTTTGTTGTCAGGAAAAAAGCAGCAAGCCTTCAGGTGTTCCAGTGATGCCTGGCACAGTGAGCTGGACTATTTTGCTGCTCTTTACAGTAAGAGGTGTTGTACTGTATGTGGGGACTGTGTGCTCTGGCATCTGAGACAGTGACCTCAACAATACCAGCTTGCACAGACCATAGTGAACAATGCTGGATGACTACATTTCATAAGCAGTTCTAACATTCTGGCAGCTAAATTGCTATAAGAGTTTCTTCTTGCAGAAGCTAAGAATATAAAACTTTTAATAATTTACTCAGAACAGTATAACTTCTGACACACACAAATGCTTGCATCTTTATTCATGTGTTCACCTGTTGACTTGTATATCTGTCATTTAGCTGTTTCTCAAGATGTTTAGCAGTTGGCTGCTTAGAAATCCTTTGAAGCTAGTTCCTGAAGACAATTCAATGAAAAATTCTACTATAGAATAACATACAACCACTGACAAGGATTTGGGTGCATGTTGTATTTTACAGTAAGTCCATTTGACATCCTTTCAGTTTGATTTCATTCCTGGTTTTGCTCAACATACCCTTTCATTTCTTCCTTACCTTGTCCCATGTTCATCCCCGCCCCCCCAACTCTCCAGCACATTACTTGGTGGTGCTGTGCTGTGTGTCAGAAGATAACGCAGGTGTATTATTGTATAATGAATTTTGTATACATGTTTATGAAATGGTGAAATCAATTTAAGGAGATAAGTTCGTAACAGTGTTATTATCAGGAGCTATGTCCCAGGAAAAAAGAGGATAAATGGATAACATCACTTAGAAAACTGATGTTCATGTGAGAACAGTTACCTGGAATAGTAAATGTGTACACTGGTGGACATCTGATTCCACTTTTCTCCTTGTGAACAGTTTACTACTATCATGCTGAAGAGAGAGACATAAGTGATAACCTGAAGTCAAAAAGAAAGTATTTTTACTTCTATATAATCTAAAGACTACATTGTGCATCTTTTGTAACACTGTCTCTTGTCATGATAAACACTGAAATAGCATGTTGAACAGTTGCCTATACTTCAGTATAATCAGTTGGGGAAAACTGGCCTTTTCCCCCACACTGTATAATTATTCCTTAAAAGGTAAATTGCTAATTTTATACTGTGTGGTTCTATTCATAAAATAGGTTTCACTATTCTATATTAAAAGTGTTGGTCAGAAAATGATCTATTCACGTAAGTTTGTTTTACTTTTTTTCTTAAAAGGATATTTTAACATGCCTTATTTATTATTATCATAACAAATAAGGAACCTAATACAGATGAAATTTTCATTTTTGACAGGTAAAACCTTGCCTAACCTTTAGTATGGGATGATTTTGATACTATCTTTGGAGTTTTGCACTGGATATTAAATATATTGGCATAGTGTTAAAAAAAAGTAGTATTTGGTTTAATTTTTAATATTTGGGGACATTTTTCAAATCAGTATTTGATTAGACTAAAAATTATATATTTTATTTACTTTTTAAAAAGAAACATCTGTCAAAGTAGTATTTATTCATTCCAAACTGGTGTTTGTTTGAATTTACATATATATTTTCATGAAATAATAATAAAATTTCTTTGAGGCAAAATCTGTATCCATTTATTATTAGGTTAAGCGTGATTCATCAGTGTAAGGATAATCATAGACTATGAGTTTATACAACAAACTTCTTTATATTTTAAGAAGCTTTAAAAGAGCAGTTCCAGGGTACTGATGGTAACTGCTGCCCTGTCTGTCATTGTCTGTGTGCAGTAAAATTTTATGATCCCATCAGAGAAAATCAGTAAGAATTCACAATAGTCTAGAACATAAAAGTTTTTTTTTTTATAACATACCTGCTCTTAAACTCTAAGATGTATCTAAATCTCTCCTTTGCTTTTTCTCCCTTTTCCTCTCAAGTAGACAAATTATGCTCTCACATACAATGTATTTAATTTTTTGAAATTAATGCTATAGTAATTCAAATGTGTGATTTAATCAGGCCACTTTGATTCACAATTTCCTTTTTTCACAGATAATTATGAAGCAAATAATTACCAGTTAACTGATAATAAGCACGTTGTCCTCTGCTGTAAAAAGTCTGAATAGATACTGTGTATGGTTTAATGTCCATGAACTTGAGCTACTCATGTGCAATTAAGTGTATGGGAATGGAGTAGTGTTCATGATTTGTATCTATATCATCATATGGATGTATATTTATTAATAAAGTCATCACTTTAAAACTATGTTTGCTACTTTTTCCCCCCATTTATTTGTTTTGTATGGGGTGGGGGATGACACATAGGTGTCATAGTGCACATGTGGAGGTCAAAGGACAAGTCCTTCAGGAGTTGGTTCTCTCTGGGTCCTAGGGCTCAAACTCAGGATGTCAGACTCAGTGACAAACACCTTTACACACTGAACTGTCTTGCTGGTCCACTTTCTTTTTCAGCCTAGTACTGTTCATGTAGAGAAATGGTACTTGGTAAATAAACCTTTTTTATGATTTGTAGGTAGGTTTTTTTTTTGAATTTTGCATCTAAAATCTGTCCCTTTATACTTAATTTTTCTTTTTTATTTGTAATTCCAAATCCTTAAAATTGAATTTCACCGTGTTTCCATTATTGAGATTATCAGGGGACTGGAGAAAGATGTCTCAGAAGTTAAGAGCACATACTGCTCTTGCAGAGGACCCAAGTTCAGTTTTCAGCACCCACATCAAGGCAGCTCACAGTTGCCTTTAACTCTACCTCCAGGATATTCGATACTCTCTTCTGGACTCTGTGGGCATCTGCAGTCATCTTGCACTTAGACACACACACACAACTATACATATACTTAGTTATAAAAATAGGGGGTTCAGTGGTTAAGAGCACTTACTCTTGCAGAGGACCTTGGATTGATTCCCAGCACCATATGGCAGTTTACAATCCTCTGTAACTCCAGTTCTAGGGAGTCCAGTGCACTCTTTTGGGCCTCCACAGGCAATACACACATTTTGTGCACTTACAAACATGCAGGCAAAATGTGAATACACATAAAAATAAAATCTTTAAAAAAATATGTGTGTGTTTTTGAGTGCCTTTACCTCCCTAGTAACCTGATATACTCAGCCAAACTAATATTCTTACATTTAAATTCAGGCGTAACCTGCTTGGTTCAAAAAAGTTCAGATAAGAAGATGGCTCAGCAGGTAAATGCACTTGCCATGAAAGCCTAACCACCTGAGTTCAGTGTCAGGAACGAACTACATAAAGGTGGAAGGAGAGGCCTAGTGTGATGGCTCACACCTTTAATCCCAGCACTGTGGAGGCAGAAGCAGAGACAGAAGTAGAGGCAGGCAGATCTCTATGAGATTGAGGCCAACCTGGTCTATATAGTGAGTTCCAGGCCATCTGGGTTTACAGGGAGACCCTGCCTTAAAAAAGTGGGAGAGCAACTCCCCAGGGTTGTTCCCTGATCTCCACATGTGAGCCATGGCACTCATGCTCCCCCATGTACACACAATAATAAAAATATTTTTATGTGTATGGATGTATTACCTGCATGTATGCAAGTGTACCCATTTCATGCAAAGCCCAAGGAGGCCAGAAGAGGGCATCAGATCTGGAACTGGAGTTAGGGATGGTTGTTACCTGCCATATGGGTGCCGGGACTCAAACCAGAGTCCTTTGCAAGAGTTAGTGCTCTTAACCAATGAACTATCTCTTCAGTCCCAAAAATATTGGGACTGGAGAGATGGCTCAGCGATTAAGAACACTGGTGGTTCTTGCAGAAGACCCAGCTGTCCTGGAACTCACTATGTACACCAGGCTGGCCTTGAACTCACAGAGATCCGCCTGCCTCTGCCTCCCTAGTGCTGGGATTAAAGGCATGTGCCACCACACCTGGCAAAATATTTTAATAAAAATTATTTTTAAAGATCAGGTATCAAACGGCTCATTTTAATTTTATGCTTAGGGAGAACAGCACATATTTTTGAAGCTGTGAAATATTAGAAGTATTAAATACTTTTCTATAATTTTCTCTATTAACTTTTTTTTTATCCTAGCAGCTGCTAAGGGTAGGGGGGGGGGGAGTGGGGGTGGGGAGAATTGTGAGTGATCTTTAGAAAATGAATTGGCATTTGGAAATTTTACAGCAACATTTAGTCTTGAATTTTAATACAAGTATTTAGAATATGGTGCTGTTTATGACAAAATGAAAGATCTGCTGTAGTCAAAACCCCACACCTTTTTATTTTTCTAGACTCTCATGTCTCAAATTCATGAAATAGCCAAGGATGACGACCTTGATCTTAGGTATGTGTGACCAGTTCCCACCTTCCAAGTGCTAGGGCTACAGATACATACCACCACACCTAGTTTTTATTACTGTTTTGTTTTAAAATTTTATCTGTGCATAAGCATGTGAAGATCAGAAGACAACTTGTGGAAGTTGGTTTTCTCTTTCTACCTAGTTTTTTTGGGTGTGGCCTTTTTGAGACAGGGTCTCCCTATAGCCCCAGCTGGCCTGGAATTAACAGATCTATCTGCCTGCCTCTGCCTTGTGAGTGCTGGGACTAAAGGTATGCACCACCATGCTCAGTCAAAATTTAAAAGATTTTTAAAAATTTTTTAAAAATTATTTAATAACCATATAATTAGAAGAGGCATTTCATTACAGGGTGTGGCCTTGTGGCGCCAGGGTCTCCCTATAGCCCCAGCTGGCCTGGAATTAACAGATCTTTCTGCCTGCCTCTGCCTTGTGAGTGCTGGGACTAAAGGTATGCACCACCATGCTCAGTCAAAATTTAAAAGATTTTTAAAAATTTTTTAAAAATTATTTAATAACCATATAATTAGAAGAGGCATTTCATTACAACGGCATTTACATATTCAATAACAATTTCCAGAGCTAAGATGCCTGTCTTTCAAAATTGGTTGTAAATTCTTTACGTTTACAGTTTAATTAATACAGTTATACAATATTGTACTCAATATAAACCCTATAAGACATAAAATCAAGTGAGGTT
>NW_008328092.1:128902-129799 GCF_000622305.1 Nannospalax galili
TTTGTATAACAGTTTCTAGTTCCATCCATTTACTTGCAAATTTCATGATTTTGTCTTTCTTTACTGCTGAATAGTACTCCACTGTGTACATGTATCACATTTTCATTATCTACTTGTCAGTTGAGGGACACTTAGTTTGCTTCCATCTCTTTGCTATTGTGAAATGAGCAGCAACAAACATGGATGTACAAGTGTCTCTGCAATAGGATGAATTCTTTGGGTATATACCAAGGAGTGATATAACTGGGTCAAATGGCACATTCATTTGTAGTTTCTTAAGAGTTCTCCACACTGCTTTCCATAGGGTTTGAACCAGTTTGCAGCCCCACCAGCAGTGGATGAGTGTTCCCCTTTCCCCACATCCTCTCCAACATTTGGTATCATTTGTTCTCTTGATCTTAGCCAGTCAACTGGTTAAGATGAAATCTTAAAGTGGTTTAAATTTGCATTTCCCTATTTACTAAGGATGTTGAATGTTCTTTAAGATATTTCTTAGTCATCTGGGGCTGGAGAGAGGGCTCAGTAGTGAAGAACACTGGTTGTTCTTGGAGAAGACTTGGGTTTGAATCCCAGCACCCACATGGCAGCTGACAGCTGTCGGTAACTCTAGTTCCAGGGATCTGACAGCCTCTTCTGTCCTCCATGGGCATTGCACAACATGAGTGCACTTACCTACAGGCAGGCAATACACTCATACACATTAAAAAAAAATAATAATAATAATAAATAAATAAATAATATATATATATCTTTTAAGTTTATTGACTAAGCTATCATTTCTATATGAAAAAATTCAGAGTATTTTAACAATTATTATGCTCCACCACCATCCCTAAAAGACGGAAGATGAGGAGGAGGCAACAGTGGCAGCAAAGGCCACAGACCAGAGGAAATTAT
>NW_008328092.1:130831-131289 GCF_000622305.1 Nannospalax galili
TGTAGGACTGAACATAAATGCATGTTGAATTTTGTCAAAGGCCTTCTCTGCATCTGTTGAGATGGCCAAATGGTTCTTGTCTTTGAGTCCATTTATATGATTTACATATATCGATTTACATATATGGAACCATCCCTGCATCTCTGGGATAAAGCCAACTTGATCATGGTGGATGATCTTTTTGATGTGTGTCTGTATGCGGTTTGAAAGTATGAGAATTTTTGTTTTTGCATCTATGTTCATTAAGGATATGGGTCTATGGTTTTCTTTTTTGGTTGTATCTTTACCTGGCTTTCATATTAGAGTGATGCTGGCTTCATAGAAGGAATTTGGAAGTTCTCCCTCCATTTCTCTCTTTTTGAATAAATTAAGTAGTATTGGACACAGATCTTCTTTAAATGTGTGATAGAATTCTGCTGTAAATCCATCTCATGCTGAGTTTTTTTAGTCGGGAGGTT
>NW_008328092.1:131621-132154 GCF_000622305.1 Nannospalax galili
CTGTCTTTTGAGTGGGTGTTCAGTCCGTTATTTAAAGTTCTTAATGAAAGATGGGTATTGAATCCTGTCATTTGTATTTCTGTTTACATTCTTGGTATAGCTGTGCATTTCCATAATTATACCTTCATTCAGTTTCTTTCTATAACCCCTTGGGTATAGTTGTTCATTTCTTTAGCTCTTTGTATTCCTTCAAGAACTCTCTGAATAGCTGGTTTTGTGGATAAGAATTCTTTCAGCCTATTTATGTCATGGAACATTTTTCTTTCCCCTTTGACTATAATAGACATTTTGACTGGGTAAAATAATCTGGGTTTGCATCTGTGGTCATTCAGAACTGGGAATATTTTGGTTCAGGCTCTTTTGACTTTCATAGTTTGCACTGAAAGTCAGTTGTAATCCTGATGGGTTTTCTTTTATATGTGACTTGTTTTTCTTTTTCAAAGCTTTCTGAATTCTCTCTTCTTTCTGTACATTTAGTATTTTTACTATGATGTGCGATGCAGAGTTTCTTTTCTGGTCCTGTCTGTTTGGTG
>NW_008328092.1:132846-162425 GCF_000622305.1 Nannospalax galili
TGTGAACTTTATGTGTCTTTGTGGTTTACTTTTTGAGCATGAAAAGCTGGTTTGTCTAAGCTTTCAGTTCTCTCTTTTGATTTTATATTGGAGTGGCCGGATTAATTTTGTCTACAGGAGTTCCCCCAGAGGCCCAATTCAGATGAGGGTCAGATGCTCTCAGGCTTTCTCCTAAGGTTTGGATCCCTCCAGGAACGATTTTGGCCTCAGGAATTTGGGGGTTGGACTAGCCTGGGAGCCTGGCTCTGGAAAGATGCTGGTCTAGGGCAGCTGGTGGCCGTGCAACCCAGAGATGTAAAGGTAGGTGGGGCCGGAAGAGGCCCCAAGGACTCCTGGGGACTGCACTGAGGAGCTGGGTTGGTCTGGATGCAAAGGATCAAGAAGAGGAAAGGTCAGCTCCCACATCCCAGAAAGAGGCTGGCAGGTGGTGTAGGCCCAGGGAAGCAGAGGGAGGTGAGGGTGGGGCCACGCCCAGAAGCAGTGCTCCTGGGGCCCAGAGAAGGCACTAAGTTGGTCTGGATGAAAAGGATTAGGGAACAGTATTGATTCTCCAGGTGTCTGGGGCCCCAAGACAAGGAATGGGGCAGGGCCCAAACTCGGAGGAGAGAAAGGCCAGGGAAATGAGAGGGTGAATGAGGGCGCAATGGACTTACCCTGGAGAGAGGCCTGCGGGTAGCAGAGAGGCCTGCTGCAGGTCCTCAACATTTTTATTTTTAATGTGTAAGAGTATTATGCCTGCATGTGTAAGTGGACACGTGTCATGTAATGCCCCAGGACAAAAGAGGGCATTGGATGCCCTGGAACTGGAATTATGGATGGTTATTAGCTGCCATGTGGATGCTAGGAACCAAACCTGGGTCCTGTGCAAGAACAACCAATGCTCTTAACCATTGAGCCATCTCTCTAGCCCAAAGACTTTTATTTATTTATTTTTTTTATTTTATTTTTGTCTTTTTGAAGCAGGGTCTCCCTGTAGCCCCAGCTGTCCTGGAACTCACTATGTAGGTCAGGCTGGCCTTGAACTCACAGAGATCCGCCTGCCTCTGCCTCCCAAGTGCTGGGACTACAGGTGTGCACCACCACGACCGGCTTTTATTTTATTTTATTTTTTTTGGTCTTTGTGAGACAGGGTCTCCCAGTAGCCCCAGCTGTCCTGGAACTCACTATGTGGACCAGGCTGGCCTTGAACTCACAGAGATCCGCCTGCCTCTGCCTCCCAAGTGCCGGGACTAAAGGCGTGCACCACCACGCCTGGCTATTTTTAATTTATATATATATGTGTGTGTATATGTTTCTGTGTGGGTATGCATATGAGTTTAAGTGTCCTAGGGGCCCAGAAAAGGGTGTCTATTTTCTGGAGCTTGAGTTACAGGCCTGCTTGATGTGGATGCTGGGGACTGAACTCAAGTCTTTTGCAAGAACAGAATGCACTTTTAATCACTGAGCATCTCTTCAAGATGTTTTTTTTTTTTTTTTTTTTTTTTTTTTAGGCTCTTTGAACTCTTGATCTTGATGCTTCAGCCTCTTCAAGTGTGTACCACCATGCCTAGTCATATTTGTTTTAACCTGTTCTATTTAGCTTTCTATTGCTGTGATAAAAACCAAAACCAACTTGGTTGAGGAAAAGGTTTATTTCATCTTAGAGCTTCCAAGTGACAGTCCATCATTGAGGGAAGTCAGGGCAGGAACTTAAGTCAGGAACCTGGAGGCAGGAACTGAAGCAGAGCCTGGAGGGACATTGGTTACTGATTGGTCCTCTGGCCTGTGCTTTACCTGCTTTCTTAAACAATGCAGGATTACCTGCCCAGAGGTGGCACCACCCATAGTGAACTGGCTGGCGTGTATTACTCAACAATCAAGAAAATGGGCTGAGCCGGTGGTGCACACCTTTAGACCCAGCACTCGGGAGGGAGAGGCAGGCAGATTTCTGTGAGTTTGAGGCCAGCCTGGGGCTACATGGAGATCCTGTCTCAAAAAGACCAGAAAAAAAAGAAAAGAGAAAATAGGCTGGAGAGGTGACTCATGGGTTAAGAGCCCTGGCTGTTCTAGCACTCACATGATGGCTAACAATTATATTAAACGCCAGTTCCAGGGGGTTGGACCGCGCTTGTCTGACCTCTGTGGGCATTGCATGATGGGTACACTTACATGCAGGCATTCATACATAGAAGATTCCTTAAGGAGAGTGGAATTTTGATGCTTTCTTTGTTTCTTTATTTTATTTTTAGTGTGGGGTGTGGGGTGTGGTATACAGAGCATTGAAGTCAGGGCCTAACACATGCTTAGCAAACATTCCACCACTGGACTATCTCCAGCAGGATTTTTTTTTTTTTTTTGAGGCAAGGTCTTACAATAAAGCCCTGGCTGGCCTGGAACTCACTATATAGACCAAGCTGTTTGCCTTGAACTTGTAGTGATTTGCCTGCCTCTGCCTCCTGAGTGCTGGGCTTAAAGGTATGAGCCACCACACCTGGCCAAGGAAATTTTTAAACTTCATTTTAGTATTGATTATTACTGATATGTAGTTGTGCAGTGCATATATTTATTTTTTTCTTTTTATGTTTTATTGAAGATTTGTCCTAGTTTGTGGATGTGTTGACTTCTGAGCAAGAGGGCAGTCCATATATTTATCTTTTTGTTTTTATTTATATTATTTTTGTCTTTGAGACAGGGTCTGCCTGAAGCCCCAGCTGGCCTGGACTTGTTATATAGATCAGGCTGTCCTCTATCTCACAGAGATCTGCCTGCGTCTGCCTCCCAAGTGTTGTGATTAAAGGTGTCCACTCTCATGGCCAGGCCTTTCATTTGTGTATGTGTGTGGACATGTGCCTACTATGGTGTGTGTACAGAGGTCAGAGGAAAACTCATACCATGTGGGTATGAGATTGAACTTAGGTTATCAGTTTTGACTGCAAGCACCTTTACCCATTGAGCCACCTTACTAGCCACATTTTTAAGATGTTGATCTTGTATCTGGCAGTCTTGCAAAATGCTTGTATTACTCTTGGCATGTTTGTTTTTATTTTTAAATTTTATGTGTATGAGTGTTCTGCCTGCATGTATGTAAGTGCACTACATGCATACAATGCCCAAGGAGTCCAGAAGAGGGTGTTGTATCCCCTGGAACTGGAATTATGGGTGGTTGTTAGCTGCCATGTGGGTGCTGGCAATCGAAGCCCGGCCTTCTCCAGAGCAGCCAGTGTTCTTAACCGCTGTGCCATCTCTCCGGCCCCCACAGCTAGCCTTTTGATTGCAACATGTGAAAGGTCCTGAGTCAGAACCATCCAGCTAAGCCACTCTTGAATTCCTGACCCATGTAAATGATATGAGATAATATTAAAACACCAAGTGCTGAGCCAGATGAGGTACGTGCTTGTAGTCCCAGCTTTTGGGAGATGCAGGAGGATCAGGAATTCAAGATTATCCTTGGCTATGTATTGAATTTGAGACCAACCTGGGTTACAGAAAGAAACTTTCTTAAGAAATTAAAACAAAAGTTAACCATTTGTCAGTCAGCCCCACTGTCTTTGGCCTGGCAGAACATTACTGGGGGCAAAATTTGGTTACCATTTATGGGTATGTTCTATTGGAGAAAACTGCTTAACCAGGAAATCCTTACTGTCATGTCATTCCTCAGATTTCTACTTGTCGCAGGTGTGACCTCAGGCTGTCTTCCACAGAGCACCTTTTGCTTGTTTCCCTCCCTCCTTCTCTCCCTCCCTCCCTCTCTCCCTCCCTTCCTCTCTCCCTCTCTCCCTTCCAGACTGGCCTCAGATTTACAGAGATCTGCCTGTGTCTGCCTCTGGAGTGCTGGGATTAAAGCCATACGTCACCACACCCTGCCTTTTTTGTTTTTCATTTGTTCAGACAGGGTCTTGCATGATTTGCTATGTAGACTACCTTGAACTAGTGGATATTCTGCCTGCCTGCACCACCATTCCTGGCAAGACCATTTTTGTAACAAAGAAAACAGCTCATCTGCACTCATCCTGTATTCCTCACAAGGGAGGAGGTACTCGTATTACTGTCTCAAATTTATCCTTCCCTAGAAGTTTATCTTCTTAGAGATTATCTTCTCTGGTAATCTTAAACCTCTCCCTATAGGCTCCTTCTCATTAGTGATTAAGTAAAATTAATTTATTTATTTTGTGACAGTCTTATAGTGTTGCCCAGGTTGGCTCCAAATTCCTGGGCTCAAACAATTCTTTTAAGTACCTGGGACTATAGGTATGTAAAACTGTGCCCAACTCCAAAATCAACTTATTTAAGTGCAATGTTTATAACAGCTATTATAGAACTATTAATTAAATGTATTAGCTTTCTGCCACTGTGACAACTACCTTAGATGATCACCTTATAAAGTGGAAAGGTTCACTTTGACTCACAATTTTGGAAGTTCCAGTCCATGACCAATGGGTCCCATTGCTTTGGGGCTTGTGGTAAGGCAGCACCTCAGCAAGGATTATTTGGTAGAGCAAAGGTGCTCACTTTATGGCCAGGAAGGGAAAGAGGAAGAGATGGGGCTCCTATAGTGCCCATAGGGGGTACCCCTCCACTGAACTAAAGACCACCCAGTAGGCTCCTTGCAACATTTCTTCCTTCTCAACAGTGTGAAGTTGCGAACTGGGGGTCCTTACCCCACGGGTCTTCAAGGGACAATCTGGATTCAAAGTACAGAACAGTACTTGAAGTGAGGTAGAGAGTAATACAGCATGATACAAAAAGTCTTGAGTTCAGGTTAATAATCTAGCTTTAGATATGTCAGAGTCCTCATTGTGACCTGACGTGAAGTTTTGTTTCCTAGTGTGTCAAATAGGAATGGCTTTTGTTTATTGGAGATAAGGTCTCATTAAGTAGCCCTAGTGCTGGCTGGCCTGGAACTCACTATGTAGTCTCATATAGTAAATATCTTTTTGGATATTAAATTATTGGTGAATAATAAGTTATTGAAGGAGCTTATTTTAATCTTTATTGCCACTGTAAGGAGTACTCAGTATTGGTGAAATAATGAGTATAGTGAGTCAATTTTATCAAAACAACACAAAAATGATAAAAGTTGGAAAAGTTGAGCTGAGAAATTCAGTGGTTAAGAACACTGGCTGCTTTGAAGAAGACCTGGGTTCAGTTTCCAGCACCCACATGGCAGCTAACAATTGCCCATAACTCCAGTTCCAAGAGATCTGAAACCCTCTTCTGGCCTCCATGGGCATTGCATGCACGAAGGCACTTACATACATGCAGGCAAAACATCATACCCATAAAAATAAATTATTTTTAAAAACTGAAAAAAATACTGAATATATTCCCCCCAATATTTATTAAATTAAAAATTCTCTTCAGAGTAAAGCTCTTTCATTACACCTGGTATGGTGGCACACACCTTTAATCCCAGCACTTAGGAGGCAGAGGCCAGCCTGGTCAACATGAGTTCTAGGCCAGCTAGGGCTTCAGGGAGACCTTGTCTCAGAAAAACAAAATGACAAAACAGCTCTTTCATTGCAAAATGTGATGATTAATTTATCTATCAAGCAAAAGGTAGTAATTTAACATAATTTTTGTGGCACTACCTGTACATGCTAGGTAAGTGCTCTCCTACTGGGCCAGAACCCCAGCCCAGTAATTATTATTTAATGTTTCTGTTTCTGCAGCCTCAAGACTAACCTGAAGAGAGTGGGAAATGGGTTCCTTACATAGCTAGAAAAGGGGTGTGATAGGTTTGTGCACAGCTTCCAGTTCTACTAGCTTTTTGTTCTGCCAATTACAGTTCAGAAATGTGAGTCACTCCCAGACTTCTTGCTGAGTCATTGGGTAAGTACTAGTGAGAATGTTGTGCCCAGAGAACAGATCCCCAAGAATTACTACGGAGTCCAGAGAGCATGCAAGAACAGAGTCTTTATTCGGGCCTAAGCTCGGACTCTCAGACCAAACTAAAGTGGTGGGTCCATCCTGAGAGCCCTGATTGCAGGGGGAGGGAGCTTTTTATAGGTTTCAGACAAAGGGAGGAGGGGAATGATAGAGTTATATTTTGATTGGTCCAAAGAGCCCATGTGCACCTACATACTTTTGAATTGATTGGTTTCAGTCTTGGGGGCTTCTCATTGGTGGGTGCTGCCCTCAGGGCTGCAGAATGTGCTGACTGTTATCTCCAGGGCTAGAGGACCTATTCATTTCTTATAAGGCCTCAAACCTGCCTGGGCCCCCTTTACATGCCTGGGGTTGTCTCATCTATAACCATAGCCCTTGTTTATGACTTGTAACAGCCTGAGACATCGCAAAATGGAGGGGCCAGCCAGAATGGAGTCGGTGCAGTTTGTCCCTTTAGTTCTTCTAAGCCAAGCAATTTACAAAAGCGAAAAGAGCCATTAATCCTAAAGAGCAGGGGTCCAGGGGCACAGAGGAGGGCCTAAGGAGGAGGGCTTAACAAGAATAGGTCCAAGATGGGAAGGGTCATTGTATTAGTTACTTTTCGTTGCTGTGATAGAAACATTGACCAAAGCAACTCATAGAAGGAAGAATTGATTTGAGCTTACCATTCCAAAGGGGCAAGAGTCCATCAGAGGTGGCTGGAGGAGGAGCAGAAGCTAAGCTCTCACATTTTCAAGCAGGCACAGGAACAAGAGAGCAACTCAAGATCTGGTAAGGCTTAAGAACTCTAGGTAAGCCCACCCCCAGTGACATTCTGCCAGCATTGCGACACCTTCTAAGACCTCCCAAAACAGTGCCACCAACAGGGGACAAGATACTCAGATACTTGGAGCCTCTGGGGGACATTCTCATTCAAACCACCACAGTCATTAAGGCCTGTCACCAGGAAAGTCTTTCTGAAAACCCTGCAAACTATCTGCAGCAATTATGACTGGCCCAGAGCTTCCTGAAACAGATGTTCCAGCAATAGCTATGGCAGTGGGTTTTGCTCTGGAGTGTTATTTCCTCAGAGTGTCATAGAAATATTCACAGCAGCTGAGTGGCCATGATGAGTCTAGCCAATGGTCAAATAAATTGCTGTTTGACTGACAGCTCTTTGTCCAAGAGAATGGTCTGATGGCTGTCTGTTGAGTGGCCAAAGAGCTCAACAGCACCTGCCATTGAAAAGGGAAAAATATTAAAGGGTACTCAGAATGAATACTTTCATGCAATAAATATTCTCATAGGACTTAATAGCGTTTAACCTACAAAACTGTTGGGAGAGTTCATAGGACTTAATAGCGTTTAACCTACAAAACTGTTGGGAGAGTTGAGGCCCTCTGATATTTCAGAAAATCTTTATGGGCGTCTTCAAGACAGAAGAGGCAGGTGAAGGTTAGAGTGGAATTTCTAGTATATATGGCTGCCTTTGGAGAAATGGAGTTATAGTGTCTATGACCCATTTTGAGGGAGAGGAATGCAGGTTTCTATGCCTTGGGGTCATGGAAGAGACAGAAAACAGGAGAGTCTTCTGGTATGTTCTTTCTCCTTTTAGGTTTATTTTTATTTTATGTGTATTAGTGTTTGTCTGCATGTATGTATGTGCATCATTTGCATGCCTGGTGCCTAAGGAGGCCAGAAGGTTTTGGATTCCATGGAACTGGAGTTACAAGTGGTTGCTGGCTACTATGTGGGTCCTGGGAACCAAATCCCAGTTCTCTACAAGAGCAGCCAAGTGCTCTTAACGGCTGAGCCATCTCTCTAGCCCTTTGTTTTTAAAATATTTATTTTTTTAAATTGTGTGTGTGTGTGTGTGTGTGCACTCATGGAGGCCAGAGGCATTGGATCGCCCTTGAGCTGGGGTTACAGGCAGTCACTTGCTGCTAGACATGGGTACTAGGAACCAAACTCTGGATCTCTGCAAGAGCAGTATGGACACTTGCTTAACCACTGAAACCACCTCACCAGCCCCTCTCTGGTGTTTTTTGTTTATCCAGACTGGTCTGGAACGTTCAACAATCCTGCCTCACAGGCTCCCTAGTACTGGGATTAGAGGCATGAACCACACCTGGCTATTGGTTCTGCAGTTGCTTCTGAAGAGGCTTTTCATTGTCCTTTAGTTCAAATACTCAGCATGCCGGTGTCAGACTGGAGTATCATTTCCTGAGCCTCAGTGTTAAAACCAACTATCCAATCATACATCCTTACCGAGTTAACAGGTAGGGTTAAGGCAGCCAGATGTAGCAAATTAAATTACAGGATGGTCAGTTATAAGAAATGCCCCTTATAGTAAAAACTTATCAGCAGGCTGTGATGGCATACGTCTTTAATGTGAAATTCAAATATAACTGGATTTATCCTTTCATGCATCTGTCGACCCTAGCTAGTGTATTATGGTAAATATATTAGAAGATGGGGAAGATCTGCGGCCTCCAGAGTTTCTGCCCCTCCATTGGGCACTTAGAAGAAGCTTCTGGGCCTTTGTGTCTCTGGAAACGAGGAAACTTCGCCGGCAGGTGCAGTGTGTGCTGCAAGCAGCCAGGTGACGACTTGGGAGGGAAGGAGGGGACCACAGACACCTGCAGTAACACTGGTCTGGACTTGCAGGTCAGCAGAGCTCGCAAACACCTGCGATGTCTGGTACTTGTGTCTTAATGCGGCTTCCAGTCCAGGTCGTCAGCCACTCACTGACCAGAAGCCCTTTGCCCAACTCTAAGATGGCGCCCTGAAGTGGCCGCCAGGTATCAAGATGGCGGCCTAGGGCCACGCGTGCGCTCTAGGTTCCCCTCGCCCAGCCTCTCCGGACCCGGAGCTCGATTCGCGTTGCCGAGCGCCGGTTGTCTTCCACTAGGGTGGTGGTCGCGGCCGCTGACTGTCGCGCGTCATGCAGATTTTGTGCTGGTGGCAAATACTGCTTTGGGTGCTGGGACTTCCGGCCCGCGGCCTGGAGGGTGAGCGTGGGCCCGGCGGGCGGGAGTCCGTGGCATGTGAGGCGACGGGCGGGGTGGAGGTCAGCTGGGGACTATCTCCACCTGCCCGGGGAGGACTGTCAGGGGCTCACTGCCCACCGGTGGTGCATGGTCAGGCGGGGGGGGGGCGGGGAGGCTGGGCTTGCTCGGACCCCTCGGCTGCACCCTGCAGGAGGGAGTATTGAGCGCCTGCTGAGCCATAGCCCCTTATGCTGAGCCCTTTATCATCGTCATCATCATCATCAATGGCCTACCTTTATTGTTGTTTTTAAAAAATATTTTATTTATTATTTTTATTATTTTATGTGTATGAGTGTATCGCCTGCCTGTATTGTGAGTGCATCCGTGTCATGCAATGCTGCAGAGGTCAGAAGAGGGCGTCGGATTCCCCTGGAACTGGAGTTAAGGACAGTTCGTAGCCGCCATGTGGGTGTTGGGACTCGAACCCGGGTCCTATGCAAGAGCAGTCAGTGCTCGTAACCGCTGGGCCATCTTTTAAAAAAAGCCAAGAACTCTGCATGCTACTTTACATCATCATCTCATTTAGTCTTTCCACCAACCCTGTGAGACAAGATCCATTAATATCTTTTTCAGAGATTGTTATGTTCAGAGAAGATAAGCAGTTTGCCTCTTCCCACTTCTGGTAAATATTGAGCCTGCCTCTGTTGACTTGAAAGTCCATGCTGGAGTCTTATCCTAATGGACCACTTTTTAAAGGTGGCCACTGTTGATCAGTAGGTATTTACATGAATAACAGACCAGAAAAGCAACAGCAGTCTCTTGGGGTCATGCTTATGGGGACCCTGTTAAGGGACTGCATAGTGGGAGTGGGGAGCAGGGGCCTTAGGCCATGGCTTTTTCTTTTTAAAAATATTTTATTTATTATTTTTTATTTTTATGTGTATGAGTGTGTTGGCTACATGTATATAAGTATGCCCATGTCATGCAATGCCTGCTTCGGATCCCTTGGAATGGAGTTATGGACAGTTGTTAGACACCATGAGGGTGCTGGAAATCAAACCTGGGTCCTTTTTAAGAGCAGCCAGTGCTCTTAACCATTGAGCCATCTCTCCAGCCCCAGGCCATGGCTTTTTTAACCATTTCTAACTGGGTCTTTCTTTCCCCTGGGAGTGTCCCACCAGGAGGCAATGCTGAGCCTAGAGAAGGGTGATGTATACTAACACAATTATTTGGTGTTTTTGAGACAGAGTTTCATATAGTCCAGGCTAGCCTAGAACTGATCCTCCTGCCTCCATTTCCAAGTAATGGGATTATAAGCAGAAGCCTTTACATCAAGCATTTGTTGTTGTTGTTATTGTTGAATGTTTGTTTTGAGACAGGGTCTTGCAGTGCAGCCCAGATTGACTTCAGGTGATCCTGCCTGCCTGCCCAGTGCTTGGGATTATAGACTTGTGCCACTAAGCCTGGCCACAGTTAGCATTAATGAAAGAATTTACTGTGTAGAAGATATTACTATTGTTCTTAACTAGGGATGCTTAAACTGGGACTCAGAACCAGTAAATCCTTTGTCAAAGACATAAAGCCAGAAGTTGAAGAGCATGGTGTAAGCCTATGTCTGCCAGAACTCATAGCCAGAATTTTATATTTTCATTCTACTTAATCCCCAGCCTCAAATGTGAGGAAGACTATGAAATAACTGGGTCTCCTGATTCCTTTCTTTGTTTCTTTTCTTTGATTTATTTATTTTAATTTTATGTGAATGAGTGTTTTGCATGCTTGTATGTAAGTGCACCTGAGCCTGAGGAAGTCAGAAGGGGGCTTAGGATCCCCTGCAATTGCAGTTAAGGATTGTTAAGCTGCCATGTGGGTGCTAGGAACTGAACCTGGGTCCTTTGAAAGAGCAGCCAGTGCTTTTAACCGATGAACCATCTCTTTAGTCCCTCACTCCCTTTGATACAGGGTCTTATTATGTAGCCTTGGCCTGCCTGGAATTTGCTATGTAGACCAGGCTGGCCTTGAACTCACAGAGATCCATTTGCCTCTGCCTCCCGAGTGCTGGGATTAAAGGCATGTGTAACGCTGCTTTTAAAAGCCAGATGTGGCCGCATAAGGCTGTGATCCCAATACTCCAGAGGCAGAGTTGAAGGACAGTCTCTGCTACATGAGAGCCTGTCACAAACGAAACAAAAGAAACAAAACATTACTATTAGTTTCTCTGCACTCAGTACACACCCACACCCACACTGATGATTCCTTACTAAATTCTCAAAGTTGCCAGAGCTGTTACTTATTATAAGGCATTGTAAGCCCACTGCAAAATGAGGGGTACACTCATACAGACCCTAAGGATAATCACCAACTTTTGATAGGGTATTGGCCACAAGGCTAGGTCATACAACTGAGGATAAAGGAACCTTCAGATTAGCTCCTTCCTTCTCAAAGTAGCTGAAAATCCAAGGCATTTTTCTTTTCTGCAGCAGATGCCACTGTCAGATTGGCAATTGGAGGTGGGGTGCTGCCCAGGTGCCTAGGAATGGGATACTGGCCTTGAGATCCACAGGATCCTATACTAGTCTTTACTAGGCAGTTAGCTCCCAGATTCTCTTTTTGTTAGTTTTGTTTTGTTTTTTGAGAGAGGGTTTCCACTGTAGCCCAGCCTCACCTGAAGTTACAGTTGTGCCCCTGTCTCAGACTGCTCTGCTGGGCACTGGTGTGCAGTGAAGAGTCAGGCAAAGTAGTGGGCCTACCCTCCTGTCTGGTGGGCAAGGCAGGCAGTAAATGAGTACAAACCATTAAGTCAATTATAAGAGTGAAAAATACATCAAGAGAAGCCTCCAGGACATTTTTGCATGCTGCCTGGAGATGGCCTACTTAGGTCTGAGGGTTAGGGCAGATGTCCTTAATAGAAGTGAAGTTTAGGTTTAAGTGCCTCCATCTGAAGGATAGTGGGATTCGCCTGGAGGAGAGGATGGGGCAGGGGGCTTTCCCAGCGGAGAAACCGTCCTCAGAAGTGCTTCAGTGGTTGGAGCATGAGAGTGATTGGGACCCGACAGCACGAATAGGACATATCACACAGGATCTGGAAGCTATGTTACAAATGTGGCCTCATTCAGAGGGCAGGGGGAGTCACTAAAAGAATTTTAATTGGGGAGAAACAAGATCAGATTTGCTTTTTAGATCCACTTGGATTGCTGTGTGGGTTCCTGGGAGAGTGAGTGGGAGTTCTGTTATATCCACACAGCAGTTGTACGGGTGTTACTGTTAGTGGAGAGGGGTAAGTGGATGGATTCTGATTGTGTTTATATGGGGAATTAATATAACTCGGGTATGGGACCTTTTCATCTCTTTGCTTTGTAAGCACCACCACTCAACACTGTAATGGTTTATGTGCTAGGGACCATATGCATCTTTTCCTATTTACTCTGCACCAGAGTCCTGTAAAGTTTCTGTATTTTGATGGCATTTTCTCTATTTGTTAGATAAGCACACTGAGTATTGCCCTTAGGAAGTACAGGTCTGATGCCCCTCTGACTCCTGTTTTGGGCTTTCCTCATTTGGCTTCCTTGCACAGAAGACATTGTAAAGAAACCATCACTGAGAGCCCTCTGAGAAGGCAGAATGGGCTTAGTGCCACCCATTTTTATTTCCTATGTAATTTCTTTGAAGCCAGTGGTAAAACAATTTTCATTTTATGCATGCTCAAACTGTAATCAGCTTGTTAGGTTAAGAAGCACTCTCTTACAAGGTACATTATCTGGTCTCTTGAGAAGGCTCAGTGGGTAAAGGCACTTGCTGTTAAGCTTGATGAACCTGAGTTTGATCCCTGGGACCCACATGGTAGAAGGAGAGAACTGATTCTCACAAACTGTACTCTGACCACAACACTTGTGACATGGCACTAATGCCTTCCCCCAAATAAATGTATTATAATTTTTAAAATGTACATTGCCGTGGCTGTCCTGTAGTATGCCATTTTTGTCTTTTTGAGACAGCGTCTCTCTGTAGCTCCAGCTGGCCTGGAACCTGCTATGTAGACTAGGCTGGCCTCAAATTCACAGACACCTGCCTGCCTCTGCCTCTGCTGGGATTAAAGGCGTGTGCTACCACACCCAGCCATTTTTGTCTTAGTGTAAAATAGTTCAGTGTTTCTTTTCTTCTAATACCCAAATTAAAACATTGATACCTCAGGCGTAAGAATCATTTTGTTCTTGATATTAACTAGTACTTAAATATTTTGAGGGGGGACATGCCACTCCTGGAATACCAGTTCACTGTTTCACCAAGACTCCTCTTTGCTTTTCTGCAGGGAACACCTACCTGAGAGGGTCATCAAAGAAAACTAGATTCTGAATTGTGTCCTGATATTTTTTCCCCCTCTTAAGATTCTCTCAGCATTTAGTCGCCCCCCCCCTTGCTATGGATGAAACCTAAGGCCTCACACAGACTAGACAAGTGCTCTACCACTGATCTGTACTCCCCAGCCCAAGTATTATTATTTACTTATGGGATTTAGAACACTGTTTTTATTAACAAAGAAAGATCTCCATGGGGCTGGGATGAGTACAGGGTTGTCCCAAATCTGGCCCCCTATATTCTTTTCCATATCCTTAGCCTCTGGTCCTTTCACCTCCGTGTCGTCTCCTGGATTATGCAGCCACTATGTTTGTCTTTTCTTCTGGATATACAAACAGTACATATTCATCAATCAGAAGCTAATTTTGGGGTTGGAGAGATGGCTCAGCAGTTAAGAGCGCTGGCTGCTCCTGCAGAGGACCCAGGGTTGATTCCCAGCACCCACATGGAGGCTAACAACCATCTGTAACTCTAGTTCTAGGTGATCTGGCTTCCTTTTCTGTAGGTTTGCACACATATAGTATACTTACATGCAAGAACACTCCATCTACATTAAAAAAAAGAATCTAGTTTTTATTTTTGAGGATTTTTTTTTTCTTTTTACATTTGTTGGGGGAGGGTGGGCACATATGCCATGATACACAAGCCACAGCATGTGTATGTAGATCAGAGGACAACTTACCAAGTAGCATGAGTCAGTTTTCTCTCTCTATCATATGAGTTCTGGGAATCGGACATGTGGCAAGTCCCTTTACTCTCTCAACTATCTTGCCAGCTCTAATTTTTGGGCTTTTGAGAAAATGTCTCATGTAGTTCAGGATGGCTTGGAATTCCTGATCATCTTGTACCAATTCCCACCCTTGTGCTGGGATTATAAGTGTGGACCACCATGCTCAGCCACCAAAGGCTATTATATAGAAAGACCAACAGTGTAATACTGCCTTCACCAAATAGCCAAAGTTCCTGGCCCAGGCACCAGCCCCTTTCCTGTGTTAGACTCAGAAATTCCTGACTCCTCAGACAGATCCTGCTGCACAAATTTTCAACTGCTCTAACCTACACTGATTGTCACTTGTCACTTTTTAGCTGCTTTCCTCAAATTATTCCTACCCTGAAAACCAAGATAGAAATCTTAGCTGTCCCTTTATATCAATACATTGGAAAGAATCTTCTGTATTTCCCATATAGTTAATATTTCTGTTACTCTCTCTTCCTTTATGTGGATCCATGTTTCTACCTGGTATCATTTTCTTCTGCTTGAATGAGTTTCTATTTATTTATTTATTTATTTATTTAGTTTTTGGTCTTTTTGAGACAGGGTCTCCCTGTAGCCCCAGCTGTCCTGGAACTCACTATGTAGACCAGGCTGAATTCACAGAAATCTGCCTGCCTCTGTCTCCTGAGTGCTGGGATCAAAGGCGTGTGCCACCATACCTGGATGAATGAGTTTTTTAAAAGATTATAGTTGTGTGGCTCTATTTGTGATGAATTATTTGAGTTTTTAATGTGTCTTAAAATGTATTTGTTTCATCTTTATTTTGGGGGATAATTTTTGTTGGGCATAGATATCTACATTTATAGGTTTTCAAGCATTTCCTTTCAGTACTTTAACAGGGCTGCTCTTGCTTGCATTTTTTTTTTTTCCCCAGTAAGAAATCTGCTCTGGACATGATGTATCTTTTTTCCTCTGGCTATTTTGTGTGTGTGTGTGTGTGTGTGTGTGTGTGTGTGTGTGTGTGTGTGTATGTGTACACCTGTTTGTGTGCATGTGTAGGCCAGCAGTCAATGTGTCTTCTCTATCACTCTCCACCTTATGTTTTGACACAGGTGTCTCACTGAACCTGGAGCTTGCTGCCTTGGCTGGATTAGCTGGCCAATAAGCCCCCAGGATCTTCCTGTCTCTACTCCCTATCCCCTAGGAGCTGTGGTCACAGACATGCATAGCTGTGCTCTGTGGGTTCTGGGGCTCAAAGCCATCAACTTTGTACAGGAAGTACTTTACCTACTGAGCCATCTCCACAGCCCTCTCTGGCTATTTTTTTGTTGTTGTCAGGCTCTGCCTGGCCTGGAACTCACTTTGTAGAGCAGGCTGGCCTGCTCTCAGAGATGGTCTGCCTCTGCAGAATTAAAGGTGTGCACCACCACTCCCTGCCCCTCTCAGGCTACTTTTAAGATTTTGTCATTGGTTTTGAGCAATTTGATTGTGATATGCATTGGTGGAGTTTGTTGAGCTTCTTGAATCTAGACATAGTTTTTGTCATATTTGGAGACTTTTTGGCTATTATTTCTTTAAATATTTTTCATTCATACTCTGATAATAGGCTGTTGGCATTGCAGAGCTTGCTGTGCAATTTGGTGGATCCCCAGCCAATAGTGAGCTACCTGAGGGATAGCCGCTATTTCCTGGGTCAGTGCCTGGCAGTCTGGAAGCTGGTGTGGAGTTGAGAGTTGGAGGGTGGGTCACATCACAGAGGTCTATGGTGATTGAGAACCAGGCATATGGGATAGTTTGGGAGTCCCTGTATCTGAGCATTTGTATAAGACTTCTCTTGTAGCTCCAAATAGGAGGCAATTCCTCTCCTCCTGCTGCTACACCTGCATGGCAGGCCTTCATCTAGCACTTCCCATGTAGGCAGCAGCTCAAGGACAGCAGGCAGTGCCAGAGTCTGGCTGTCAGAGGCCACCTGGGTAGGAGCTGCTGTGAGACTCCTTGCTTAGGCAGGTGACCCTCCATTTCCTAGGAATCATGGCCAGGAGGGAAACACCCATCTGAAGTAGCAGTCAGAAGCACTGGTTCTTAGTACCAGCTGTGTACTGACTACACCAAGCTTCTCTGTGCCTCAGCTTGGTCATCTACTGAGTGGGTTTGGTAACCGTTGTCTGGTCCATCTCACAGAGCTGTCTGATGTGTGCAAAGATGGCTTTGCTCTAAGAGTCTTGCATAAATCCAGTATTTTTTTAGTGTCCCTGTTATATTTTCTTAACTGGTATGCACTACAATATTTTTATTATAATTCACGTGGTAGAAAGCAGGTTTCTGCTGGAGCTATGTGTCCATTTACTTGGCATCTATTAATCTTGATGGTTTCCAGATCTGGAGAATGGTGGGTGGCTCTCTGATAGTAAAATGGGAAGAAATGTCATTCACCATAGGGTAGGTGTCATTTTTGGGAACTGTAAGTCTGGGGTTCATTTACTTTCGAGTCAAATATGACTGAACACACTGGCCTGCTTTAGTTGCAGGGGAAAGTGGTCACGTGTGGCGGGAGGAGCAGCCTGGCCGTGTTCTCCAGTTTGGGGCTGTGCACCTGCATGAAGAAGAACCTGTGCGAGTCCTGCGAGACCAGGCGAGGTTGGCACAGCCAATGGAGGCCTCGCGGGGGCTGGGTCCCCGCAAGGATCCCATGGTGGTGCTGTCTGTGATCCCTGGAGCAGCAGAGGACAAACCCACCTCCGAGGCGCGCGGCGGCACCTGCGGTGTGAGGGGAGAGGAGGACCCGCACTGTGGCCAAGAGAACCTCTTTGGGCTGCATGGCACTGGAGCCTTCCCTGACCGGGAAGAGGAATACTACGCGGAGCCAGGGGCTGAGGCAGAGCCTGCCACCCCAGACGATGCCAACAGCACCGATAGCCTCAAGTCCCCCAAGGTGAACTGTGAGGAGAGGAATGTGACCGGACTAGAAAATTTCACCTTGAAGATTTTAAATATGTCTCAGGTGGGAAACACTCATTAATAATTTTCTCTTTTTCAGTAAGTGAATCTTGTGATTTAATACACTAGCTATCAGCTTTCAAGTGATTATTACCCAGGCTGGTCTGCAACTGCTAGGCTCAGGCTTTAAAAAAATAACATGTTTTTATGGGCTGGAGACATGGTTCAGCAGTTAAGAACATGGGGCTGGAGAGATGGCTCAGCAGTTAAGAGCACTGACTGCTCTTGCAGAGGACCCGGGTTTGATTCTCAGCACCCACATGGCGGCTATGAACCGTCCTTAACTCCAGTTCCAGGGGAATCCAAAGCCCTCTTCTGACCTCCACAGCATTGCACGACATGGGTGCACTCACATACATGCAGGCAATTCACTGATACACATAAAATAAAAAAAATAATAAAAACAAAACAGAAAAAAAACACCAGCTGCTCTTGCAGAAGACTGTGCACCACCATGCCCGGCATCACATGCGTTTTAGGTGACCAAATGCTAGTCATTCTTGGGATAATGTTATCACCTAATCTCATGATAAAAATCCTACTAGAGGGCCCTGTGTGGTGGCGCACGCCTTTAATCCCAGCACTTGGGAGGCAGAGGCAGGAGGATTTCTGTGAGTTCAAGGACAGCCTGGTCTACATAGTGAGTTCTAGGACAGCTGGGGCTACAGGGAGACCCTGTCTCAAAAAGACCAAAAAAAAAAAAAAAAAAATCCTAATAGATAGGTGCTGATAGGCATCAGAATCATAGCATTTTTGTTTTCCCAGGGCTAAGAATATAGCTTAGTGGTAGAGTACTTGCTTAGCATGTGCAAGGCCCTGGGTTCAATCCCCAGTCACCACCCCCCAAAAGTAAAAGAACAGTCTGATTTACTAAGATGACAACTTAGAATTATTTTTGGCAGTAGTGCTGGAGAACCTGTTTAGTAATGGAAGTTTCTCTTCCTCTGAAGACTGTGAATCTAGAATACAAACTATAGAATGTTCCGGAGTGTCTTAATCCCAGCCAGGCTTTTGCAGATTCCTTGGATACATGACAATTCCAAAGCAAATTCTGGAATGACTGATGATTTCTGTGGAATAGTTAAGAAGCCAGAAGAGCAGGATGATGCCAGCTTGCCCACATGAGACAAGAACCTTAGGTCTGAGAGCTGGGATTGCTCATGGTCATGGCCAGCATGATGTATTTAGTTCATGAAGCTTCTCCAGGGGCTGGGGTCAGCCTGGCCTTACATTCCCTCCTGAGTTCCTGGTAAACATTGCCCCTCAGTCATGCAGGATGTTTAGCCACATCACTCACATGACCAAGAGAGCTGTAGCTTAAACAGGTGGTGGCAGGGGCAGAGCACCCTTGAATTGCACTGACCTTTGGCCATACACATTGATCTTAGCTCAGCTGAAAGTTTGAGATATTTGATGTATGATCTTTTTCTTACTGTAACAAAATACCTAAGGTAATCAACTTAAAAAGAGGAGCAGCTTATTTTGGCCCAAAGTTTTGGAGGTTTCAGTTCATTATCAGTTGGTTCACTGCTTTTGGGTCTGTGGTGAGGCAGCACAACATGGTGGAAGCTCATGATGATATAAGAAGACCTCACCTCACAGGGACTAGGAAGTAAAAAGAGAATGAAGAGATCAAGGTTCAACAATCAATTCTTCAAAGGCATTCCCTCAGTGACTCAGACTTCCCATTAGATCTTACCTTCTAATGGTGTGCCACAGCCGAGGACTAAGCCTCCAACATATATGTCTCTGGCTCAGTGGTTAAGAACACTTGCTGTTCTTCCAGAGGACCCAAGTTCAGTCCCCAGCACCCACATTGTGCTGTTCACAACTGCCAGCTCTAGGGGATCCAGTGCCCTCCTCTGGCTTCCTTAGGCATCTGCATGCAAATGTGCACACTCCCACCTATATACACGTAAGTAAAAATGAAATAAACCTTTTTTTATATATATATAAATGATCCAAGCTATAGCATTTGAGATGTACGGTTCAATAGTATGGGCAGTGGCCTATATATTAAAGGAACTTTAGGAAAGTTAAGAGGAAGTTTGCTTTGCCATTGGTAGTACTTTCCTGCTGATTACGTGGGTTTATATAGTTCCAAAGCCTAAAGCTATTGAGGGTGTCAGTCTCCTCCACTCCCTGCCTCACATGCTGGTCTTCTTTGGGAACTGCAGGCCTTCTTCTTGAGTATCCTTACAGAAACATGTACGTGTACATTTCCTGCTGACTTTAACACTTGTTTCTTTAACCACAGGACCTTATGGATTTTCTGAACCCAAATGGGAGTGACTGTACACTGGTCCTCTTCTACACCCCATGGTGCCGGTTTTCTGCCAGCCTGGCCCCTCATTTTAACTCTCTACCCCGGGCGTTTCCAACTCTTGGCTTTTTGGCACTGGATGCATCACAGCACAGCAGGTATCCTCCCTTGGTCATGGCTTGTCCTTCCAGTTGCTTGTTGTGGAGGCCCTGCCTAGTTAAGTTATAAGTAGGGAAGGTGAACAGGGACCTTAAAGTCATATAGAACAGAAAGGCAAGGTGAATACTGCTGGTTGTCAGACACCCCTAAGAGCTGATGGTGTCACTTCCTAATGAAATAGGCTTGTTTTCTGTGTGGTAGATTAAAAGGTAATGGCACCTGATGGCAGGGACATGGCCAGAGGACCTTGGATGGTCCTGGCCAGACTATATTAGCACAACTGGTACTGCAATAGGAGAGCTCTTAGTGGCTTTAACCTACGGTTTAATTTTCTGCCTCTGGCAGTCTAACTTCTATCACCCCCTGTTCCATGCTGTATCTATGTAGGCTTTATTTTCTTCTTTTAATCCTAAATTTTTAAAAATTTATGTGTGTGTGCACACATGTATGTACAGGTGCTGCTTCCTTTACCTCCACTGAGTTCCTGGGATGGTGTCTCAATTATGGAGACTAGGGTGCTTATTCTCATTACAGGGGCTGGGACATGAGTTTGCCTCATATGCTCATGTCTGTGTGACAGCATGTTTACAAAAGAGAAACATTTAAAAAAAATTTTTAAATATTTTATTTATGACTTTTATGTATATGTGTGTACTGCCTGCATGTATGTAAGTGCACCTGTGTCCTGCAATGCCTATGGAGGACAGAAGAAGCTGTTGCATCTCCTGGAACTGGAGTTACGTACATGTTAGCTGATGTGGGTGCTTGGATTTGAACCCGGGTCGTCTGCAAGAACAACCAGTGTTCTTAACTGCTAAGCCATCTCTCCAGTCCCCGAGAAACATTTTTTATCTAGTATTACTAGTTTACTAATGGCAGAAACAGGTGTAGTGAGGTTAAATAATTGACCTAAAGGTCATATCTGGTTCAGTCTTCAAACCAAGGCTATAGCCTGGACCGGTCTCTGTTATGTAAAGGAGAAACAATCCTGCAGGTCTGATTACTTCCAAGTCCTCTTCTCCTAGTTGCACCCCTCCTGGTGTGTGGGTCAGGCCATACATTACCTTGCATCAATTTGTCAAACTAATTGCTTACTGTATGCTGATGCTTTCTGATGGAAAGGATGGCCATTCTGAAATTCAGAAATTCTTCTGTCAAGAAAATTGATACACTGTGCTTTGTCCATGAATTAGAATGTTCTGGTCTGAGCTGTTTTGACAGTTAGCAATTTAAACAGTGGAATAATTGGGTCATGGGGTAGATCCATGGGGTAATAGAAAGCAACCTATATTGCTGAACAGGAATGCCCCAACCCTGACCATAAGGAAGAGGTCAGGAACAGACTAAAAGTCAAAAGTTTGATTATCAGAAGCTGCCTTAGGCCACACAAAACCATCCATTCTCAAGTTGTGTGACAAAGTATGTTTTCAGTCTTCTAACCGACTTTTCTCTTTCAGCCTTTCTACCAGATTTGGCACTGTAGCTGTCCCAAACATTTTGTTATTTCAAGGAGCTAAACCAATGGCGAGATTTAATCATACAGATCGAACACTGGAAACACTGAAAATTTTCATTTTTAATCAGACAGGTATGTAGTATTAAATAACTGTGCTGAGGAAGGCATTTAAATTTTTAAATATTTTTATTTATTTTATTTCATATGTATGACTGTATTGCCTGCATGTGTGTAAGTGCACCTGTGTGGTGCAATGTCCACAGAAGTCAGAAGAGGGCGTTGGAGCCCCTGAAACTGGAGTTATGGATGGTTGTTAGCCACCATGTGGGTGCTGGGAATTGAACCCAGGTCCTTTGCAAGAGCAGTCAGTGCTCTTAACTGCTGAGCTATCTCTCTAGCCCCTATTTTTTAATATCTTGCCTTGGGTGGCCTGGAACTTGTTTTGTAGACCAGCCTGGCCTGGAGCTCACAGAGATCCACCTTGCCTCTTAACTTCTTGGTGCTGGGATTAAAGACATGTGCCACTATACTTAGCTATGAAGACATTTTATTGCTGGGGGTGTATCCCTTTTGTGGGTTCTGATCTGCTGTAATCCTTACTGGTTGGACAGTGAGCTCTAACACTTCTTTTTATGAAATGTTAAAAGTCTATTAAATATCTCCCCATCAGGGGCAAGCTTAATATATAATGAATTTTAATGACTGTAGATATTAAAAAAACAGGTCCCCAGTTTATTAAAAATGTAATTCCCATACCATACAATATACCTATATATGCTTTTTAAAAATAGTACTTCTATTTTATGTGTATGAGTGTATTGCCTGCATGTGTGTAAGTATACCTGTGTTGTGCAAAGTCTCTGGTCAGAAGAAGGTGTCAGATCCCCTGGAACTGGAGTTAAAGACAGTTGTTAGCCACCATGTGGGTGCTGGGAACCAAACCCAGGTCCTCTGCAAGAGCAGCCAGTGCTCTTAACCACTGGGCCATCTCTCGAGCTGCTTTTTTTTATTTTTTTATTTTTTTAGACAGGGTCTCACTATGAGGCTCTAACTGGCCTAGAATTCATTATGTTGACCATCCCAGGCTGGCCTAGATCTCACAGCCATCTGCCTGCCTCTGCCTCCCAAGTGCTGGGATTAAAGGTATGTGCCACACCCAGCACTGTATATGCCCTTTAATAAACATTTTCACTTGTTTAATATTTATGTAAAAATACTTATACAGCAATATCATTAGTGATGAATTTTCAAAGTCAACACCCTAGATAACCAGTATTTAGGGTAAGAAACACATGTGACCAGACTCACTTCTGCAAAGATAGCTGTAGTCTTAACCTTTTAAAAATATTTTACTAGCCAGGTGTGGTGGTACATGCCTTTAATCCTAGGACTCAAGAGGCAGAGGCAGGCAGATCTTTGTGAGTTGGAGGTCTACATAGCAAATTCCAGGCCACCTGGGGCTACAGAAAGACCCTATCTCAAAAAGAGCAAAAAAAATTTTTTTTACTATTTTAATTTTATGTGTATGAGTGTATTGCCTGCATGTATATAAGTACACCTGTGTTGTGCAATGCCCACGGAGGTCAGAAGATGGAGTCAGATTACCTGGAACTGGAGTTACAGATGGTTGTTAGCCACCATGTAGGTGCTGGGAATCAAACCTGGGTCCTCTACAAGAGCACCCAGTACTCCTAACCACTTAGCTGTCTCTCTAATCCCCACCCTTTTTTTTTTTTTTTTTTTTTTTTTGAGACAGGAGCTGATTAGCTCTGCCTGGCTTTGAACTCATTATATAGACCAGACTAGCCACAAACTTGTGGGCAGTCCCCCTGCCTCTGTCTTCTGAGTGTTGATACCTGACTACTTGAGTCTCAATTCCATAGACTGTTACAGTTTTGAACATTACATGACTGGCAGCATACAGTGCATTTTCTTTAGTCTGGGCTATCATATTTGTGAGATGCAGCTGCATTGCTGGGTATGGTTATGTTTTGTTCATTTAAAAATTTTTATTTATTATTTTTATGTGTATGAGTTTATTGCCTGCATGTATATGTGCCTGTGTTGTGCAGTGACCATGGAGGTCAGAAGAGGGTGTTGGATCCCCTGGAACTGGAATTACGGATGGTTGTTAGTCACCATGTGGGTGCTGGGAACCCACATGGGTTGCAGATTGTCTGGAAGAGCAGTCAGTGCACTTAACTGCTGAGTTCTCTCTCCAGCTCGTTTTGTTTTTATTGTGTAGTATTCAATTTATTAATCCATTCACAGATGCTTTAATTCGTTAATGTTTGCCAAACCTTATGGCTTTACTTTTATTGCTTGTAAAAGTTTGATCATGGTAAATTTCCTCCACTGGAAAACTTCATTCCTCAAAGCCTGACAGCTTCAACTATGAGCATCTGACATCTATCTAAAGTATACACACTAGAAATAAGTGCAAATAAGAGCATTCCTCCAGTGTATATTGTAGTCGCTTTTCTTCTGACACTAAAGAGCAAAGAACCTTGTGTTGGATCCCTGACTGGGGTGGGGAGAGAAAGCTATTGTGTTTAAGTGCTCTGTGGAAACTTAGAGCATACATGAAGTCTAGGTGTCCCTGCATCTTTGCTGATCACTGATCCTGTGGTGGATCCATGTTCTAACAATTCTTTCAAGAACTTATTCAGTGACATGTGTCACCCTTAATAACTTATTCAAAAGCACTTTGAATTTAGTATTAATTAACCTATGAAAACATTTGAGAGTAGCTTTACTTATTGAACTGTGGTCTTAAGAGAACAAAAGACACCTCTAACAAGGCATTGACTAGGAAAGCTCTGAGAAGTCCACAGAAATTCTGCAATTTTAACTTTGAACAGCCAAAAGGAGTTCTGATCCTTTGATGTGGTGGGAAGAAAGGCAAGTTACAAATCATACTGACAAGTAGGTGAAATCTGCCCCAGATATGCTTGTGGTGTGTTTACTTAGGACTGCTTGTCATTCTGCATACCATGCATCAGACTTCAGCAAAATCCATGGCGGATGTGTTTTCTTTTTGACTTGAAACAACTGATTTCTCTTTCAGGTATAGAAGCCAAGAAAAATGTGGTGGTAACTCAAGCTGACCAGATGGGCCCTCTTCCCAGCACTTTGATAAAGACTGTGGATTGGTTGCTTGTATTTTCCTTATTCTTTTTAATCAGTTTTATTATGTATGCTACCATCCGGACTGAGAGTATTCGGTGGCTAATTCCAGGACAAGAGCAGGAGCATGCAGAGTAGTGATGGAGCTAAAGAAGTTGAAAGGAGGAGGAATTTCAACCCTTTATTTCAGAAACTAGTACCATAATCTCTTGCATTTTCTCCAGCAGTACTGACCACAGCATAAGTCAGATTAAAGAATCATGCATTTGCTGAACTACTGAGTAAAAAAATTACAGACCTGTTTTTAACTAGTATGATAATAAGCAGATGCAAAAGTATTCATTAGAAGTCACTGTTCTTGTTTTTTTTTTTTTTTTTTGAGACAGGGTCTCCCTGTAGCCCTAGCAGGCCTGGAACTTGCTATATAGAACAGGCTGGCCTCCATCGCAGAGATTCTCCTGTCTATCTCCTGAGTGCTGGGATTAACAGTGTGTGCTACCACACCCTACTCCACTGTTCTTGCTTTTAATATTTGAATATGGTCCGGTATTTTAAGAGCAATGCAGTTTGAAATTTAAAGACATGTAGAATACTCAGGATATGGATGCAGGTTAGCATACAGAGACCAGAAAGAAGAATTTCAGATTAGTTATAAAACTCTTGATTACTCTTGTGTATTAAGAACATTGGTTTTAGCATGGTGGCACACGCCTTTAATCCCAGCACTCGGGAGGCAGAGGCAGGCGGATCTCTGTGAGTTCAAGGCCAGCCTGGTCTACATAGTGAGTTCCAGGACAGCTGGGGCTACAGGGAGACCCTGTCTCAAAAAGACCAAAAAAAAAAAAGGGGGGGGGATTGGTTTTTCTGTTGGTTTAGTGTTGTTAAGCAGGGAAGTGTTCCTTTATGAGAAAAATGACTAGAACGGATAAGTGTGGCCCTATAAGTAGCAACTGATGAAAAATAAAAGTCAAATGCTTCTCATGTTTGTGATTTCTACTTTTGCTGAAAAACTTCAAAGTGGGTTCAGTTGTCTCTAGGTAGGGCAGATGTTAGGAAAAGTAAACATTATTTTAAGTAAAACATATTTATCTGTTTTATGCTAAAGCATAAGCATTAAGTAAATAACCAGCATGCATTATTTGAATCTTAACACTCTCTTAACATTGTGCTAAATTGAGGTCCAAAGGAAGTATAAAATACTGTTCTTATCTCAAGGTTGAGTCTAGTTCATGACACATTTAGAAAAGATACAGTGTGGGCTGGCAAGATGACTGAGCAGGTAAAGGCAGCCTGATGACCTGAGTTCAATTCCTGGTACCCACGCAATGAGAGGAGAGAACAGATTCTCATAATTTGTCCTCTGACCTCCACATGTGCACCATGACATGCACTGTCCCCCCATACACAAAATAAGTATAATAAAAAATTTAAAAAGAGAAAACACAATTTATACAAACCTCTTAAAAGTTGTTCCTTTAAATTCAAATATAAAAATTGATTACCTACTGAGAAATCACTATGACACTAATTGTTTCCAGTGTTTTAGACACAGTAGTTCAGTGTGTATAAGATACTCCAAATTCTATAGAAACAGAACCTTAGCTGTGTTTCCTCGGGGTACTATGTTGAGAGTTTACAAATTTACAGCCATGCATGCCATGAACAGCTATGGTTGGGTGTCCACTAGAGGAGGAAACTGTGGCTCAGAAAGATGCCATCATGCTGCTGTCCATTTACAAATGAACAAACTGAGGCCTAGAGTGGGCAAGTAACTTGTCCAGGCTATGATGACAGTTGAGAACTTTGACATGTATTATACCTGTAATTACAAATGCAAGAAAGAAAAAAACCTAGTGATCCCATCTCTCATAGTGACTAGGATTTGAGTTATTACTATGTCAATGCCAGCTGCTGTTCTGAATTCTTTGCCAAGCTGATTCAGTTACACTTAAAACTCTGGATTCTTACCATGGAATATCTTCATTTGGAAGAGTAACCTGAAGCTCCAAATAACGATGCAGCTTTCAGAGCTGAGACCAAGCTTGAAACCTTTGTTTTCTTACCTTTTTTTTTTTTGAGATAGTCTTGAGATGTGGCCCAGGCTGGCCTTGGTCTCTGAGTGCTTGAGTTGCAGGTGTGCACCACCACACACGCTCCAAACCTCAGCATCTGTACTCCAGAACCTCAAGTTGAGGGAGCCCCTGCCTTGCTCTGTGCTATGGCCCTGGTGACCACTGAATGCATTTAACTCCTGGTCTTTCTCTTGTGTGTTGTTATGTTAGAATTTGATACCTTTAATTTTTGTTAGTTTTTGAGATAGGTTTCCAGCTGGCCTGGAACTCACAGTGTTCCAGACCAAGCTGGCTTCTACCTTACAGAGAGGTACAACCTTAGCTGTCTCCTCAGGGTGAGGGGACACAGCTAAGGTTCTGCCTAGCTCTGCCTCTGCCTCCCAAGTTGCTGGGTTTAAAGGCATGCACTACCATGCCCAGCCAAGTTTTAAGATTTTTATTTGTGTGTGTGTGTGTTGTATATGTCATGGCTTGCACAAGGTCAGAGGACAACTTATAGGAAACCATTCTTTCCACAATGTGGATCCTTGGGATTGAACTCAGATTGTCACATCTTTACCTGCTGATCCATCTTGCTGGTGCCTAGTTTTTTTTAGTAGGTATATAATAGACTTTTAGGCAGATTTAGCATGATTACCTATTTACCTGTCTTCTTTTGTTGGGTATTATTATGATAGTCTCATTTCTTTGGAAGCAGATTCCTAGCGTGAGAATTTTTTTTTTCAAAGACAGGATTTTTTTTAATGTTTTTACTGCACAGTGGGGCTCTAGGGGTTGAAGGCGGGCTCGAGGGATAACTAACATACCTATATGGCTTTCCTTTGAACACTTAACTAAGACCACAAAGGGGCTCCTCTGGAGGGAATTGGGAACAAGGAATAGAGATCAGTCAGGAAATTGGTTTTGAGGACAAGGGAGTAGAGCAGGGCCATGAGTAGCTCAAGACCAGCCAAATCTATAGTCCACCATAGAGGAGTGTCCCATAAATCTTGGCTAAGGGGCTTAAATCTTATTCATCTGGGAATATCTTTAAATTTTTTGTTTAATTTTTAATTTTATGTGTGTGTTCTGCCTTCATGTATGTAAGTGCACCCACATTGTGCAATGCCTGCAGAGGCCAAAAGAGGGCACTGGATCCTCCTGGAACTGGAATTTACCATGTGAGTGCTGGAAAATAAATCTGGGTCTTCTGCAAGAGCAGCCAGTGCTCTTAACCACTGAGCCATCTCTCCAGCTCCTAAAATCTTTTTATTACATTTTCAAAAATGATATTTTTATTTGTACAAATGTTTTGATTGCCAGTATGTTTATTGGTATTGCATGTAGTACCTACGAAGGCCAGAAGGGGGCAATATAGCCAGAGGTGCCACGTGGGTGCCGGGAGTCAAACCTGGGTCCTCTGGAAGAACAGCAAGTGATATTAACCCCTGAGTGGTCTCTCCAGCCCTTATTACATTTTTAAAAATGTGTGTGCAAACATGCATGTGTGCCATGGTACATATGTGTGGAGGTCAGAGCACAACTTGTGGGAGTCAGTTCTCTCATGCTGTATAGGTCCTGGGGGTCAAACTCGTCAGCTGAGCTGTCTCACTGGCCCATCTGGGAGCTTCCTGAGAGAACACAGCACTCGCAGACTTTTTCTTGGATACTGTCACTTCCCTAGGTCCTAACTTTGCAGATAAAAAAAAAAAAAAAAATTCTAAATTTTAAAATTTTTAAAATTTTATGTGTGTGTTTTGCCTGCATGTATGTAAGTGCATCCATGTCATGCAAAGCCAGAGGCAGCCAGAAGAGGGTGTCTGGATCCCCTGGAACTGGAATTATGGATGGTTGTTAGCTACCATGTGGGTGCTGGGAATCAAACCTGGGTCCTTTGTAAGTGCTCTTAAGTGCTGAGCCATCTCTCCAGCTCTTTGCTGCTTTTATAAATAGATTTGTGATGCTTTGCTTTCAGGCAGTGGTGTTGAGGAAGGAAAATGTTGAGGGTCTGGGCTTTGTTAACATACATACCTATAGATTCATTTTCGAGTCTCAACTTTTCACCCCCACCTCCTCCTCTTCCAATTTATAGCATAGCCTCAAACTCCAGATCTCTTGCCTAGCCTCTTGAATACGATTACAGGTGGGTACCATGCATTCTGCCAATCCTCACATTAATGTGCAAATTTCACGAATATTTCTCATGATTATAAACACTCAATGTAAATGCTGGAAATAAACATTTTTTGGAAATTATTATTTTACTTATTTTTATTTTATGTGTATGCATGTATGGCCTGCATATAGGTAGGTGCACCCGTGTTGTGCAATGCCTGCAGAGGACAGAGGAGGCTGTCGGATCCTCTGGAACTGGAGTTACAGACAGTTGGTAGCTGCCATGTGGGTGCTCGGATTCAAACCTGGGTCTTCTGCAAGAACAGTCAGTGTTCTTAACTGCTGAGCCGTCTCTCCAGCCCTGAAAATATTTTTATTTTATGTGTATGTGTTTTGCCTGCATGTGCGTAAGTACACCCATGTTGTGAAATGCTGTGGAGGTCAGAAGAGGGTGTTGGATCCCCTGGAACTGTAGTTATGGATGGTTGTTAGCCACTATGTGGGTGCTGGGAATTGAACCCAGGTCCTCTGCAAGAACAGTCAGTGCTCTTAACTGTTGAGCCATCTCTCCAGTAAATGCTGGAAATAAAACATTTAATTCTACCCCCCAATATCTGTCACCTTTAGGCATGAGACTAAAAACCCAGTGTCTTACATAATGACATGAAACCAGATACATCTGGTCAGGGCCCTCAGCATGGGTATTCCCCTGAACTTTGCTTTTTTATTTACATCTTGTCAAGTGGATAAAACATAGGTCAAGCCCCAATTCAAGCCTGAATTTTAGGCTCTTTTAAAGCAAAAATTATTTTTCTAAGATTGCTAACACTGCTAAACTGATCTTTAAGTGAGCTCTTTAATATACATATTTATATTCCTTTGCAATATAGTCTAAAACTGTTAATAGTAATGTGCTAATTTAATAAAAAGGGCTTGGTGGTTCATGCCCATAATCCCAGCACTTGAGTGGAGGCAGGAGTTCAAGGCCAGCCTCTGCTACATAGTGAAGTAGAGGCCAGCCTGGGCTACATGAAACTGAATAAATGAAAACAACACTTAATAAGAAACAAAAAGATACAAGCGACACTAAAAGCTGCAACATTAAAATGTTAAGCTAAAATACTAAACATTTTACCAATGAGCTAAAGCCCCAGCCCTAAACCGCACATTTTAAAGAGTGAATTTTATTGTCAAAAAAAAAAAAAAAAAAAAAGAAGAAAATCAGACTATTCATCTCTGATTCTGACTGGATGGATGCAGCCTAACTGGCTGCCACCTGCTCCAGCCACCACTCTCTACCATCACTGCCTGTATTCCCTGGACTGTGCTAAAACAAACCCTTCCTTCTTTAAAAAGAAAAGAAAGCCGGTGTGGTGGCGTACGCCTTTAATCCCAGCTCGGGAGGCAGAGGCAGGTGGTTCTCTGTGAGTTCAAGGCCAGCCTGGATTACATAGTGAGTTCCAGGACAGCTAGGGCTACAGGGAGACCCTGTCTCAAAAAGACCAAAAAA
>NW_008328092.1:162456-162900 GCF_000622305.1 Nannospalax galili
CAAAGATTAATATACATATTTATGCCATTTAAAAGAATTCCTCTGACGGAGCCCTGCATAGTGGCGCATGCCTGTAATCCCAGCACTTGGGAGGCAGAGGCAGGCGGATCTCTGTGAGTTCCAGGCCAGCTGTGGCTACAGGGAGTTCCCTTCTCAAAACAAAAACAAAAACACACAAAAAAACAAAAATCCGTCTGAGTACGTAAACGAGTTTTAATCTCAACCTGCCCTCCCCTGTCTCTCGCGTGTCTCTTCTGTTGCTACCAAAACAATTACTTTTCAGGTAACAATAAAAAAATTTTAAAAAAAGAAAACAGGCTTTTCAGGTGGCACACTCCTTTAATCCCTGCAGTGGGGAGGCAGAGGCAGGTGGATCTCTGTGAGTTCAAGACCAGCCTGGTCTACACAGTGAGTTCCAGGCCAGCTGGAACTCAAGAAGAGCCA
>NW_008328092.1:162941-174165 GCF_000622305.1 Nannospalax galili
TTCTATCAAGGCGGCTAGAGATGGGGAAACCTGACTTCCAAGGCCCTTATGTGAGACCCTGTGGTTCACAGCAACACCCAAGTCCTTAACCACGGGGCGGGGGGGGGGGGGGGGGGGGCGAGGCAGCCGCGACGTCTTCCCTCCGGCGCTCGATGCTCCCCATCACCTGGAGGGAGTCCAGATACTCGGGAGGGTGCGAGCTGCAGAGCCCACGTGAGAACGGAAAGCTGCGGGCGCGGCGGCCATCCCTGCTCCGGGGGCCTTCCTGGCCTGGGCCTGCGGTGAGCCGGAGGGCGCGAGCGGCCGACTCAGGCAACGCGCCGGGCAGCCCGAGGGCCATGGCGGCGGGCCTCTCGGCGCGGGGAGCAGGGCGCTGGCTGGTGGCGCTGCGGGGCCGCCCCCTAGGCCGGAGGACCATGGTGAGTGTGGGCCACACGGGCCGGGAGCGCGGCTAGCCGAGATGTGCGTCGGGAGAGCCGAGGCGCTGAAAGGCCGGGACGCAGGGCAGCTGCGCGCACCCCCCCCCCCCCAGTTCCCACGCTTCAGACCTTCACGGTAGCCTGCGAGTTCATTTAGCGGAAACAAACGAAGGAGCATGTGTAAAGAATGTAAACATGAAAATTAGTTGACATTCGGTATGCTGTGACCAGAGGCTCTGGCTGGCCTGGACTGCACATGGGAGGAGGGCGCCAGTTAACTACGTTGTCTTAGTGCTGAGTTTTAGCAGGAATTAAATAATCATTTTTGGCCGGCACATTGATTTTTCTAGCCACTTCTAAGGAGGACGTTTAGTCTTCTAGACGTTAGTATTTTGGTCGTGCTTGGTGAGTGCACGCCTGTAATCCCACCACTTGGGAGGCAGAGGCAGGAGGATCATGGCGAAGCCAGTCTGGGCTACAAAGTGGGTGTACTGCAAAGTGAGCCTGTTTAAAATAAAAAAAAGTTCGGGTAAATCGAGGGAAGGTTTTGACGCGCGGCGCCACCTAGTGGAAAAATATCGTGTTAATCCCACAATTTCATTTTAAAAAACCTTCCTTGTTAGAGCTCATTTGAATTTTTTTTTTTTTTTTTGGTCTTTTTCTTTTCCACATAAAGATATGCTTGGATATAGTAAGCTGCATATACACGAAAGAGCACAGCTTTATCTTCACACACTGATGGTACAGGTCTTTTGGGGGGTTTTTTGGTCTTTTTTGAGACAGGGTCTCCCTGTAGCCCCAGCCGCCCTGGAACTCACTATGTAGACCGGGCTGGCCTTGAACTCACAGAGATCGCCCGCCTCTGCCTCCCGAGTGGGATTAAAGGTGTGCGCCACCATGCCTGGTCCTGAAATTATTTTTAAAGACTGAAAAAAAAAAATTATGTGTATGAGTGTTTTGCTTGCATGTATGTATGTGCCTGGTGCTCACGGAGGCCAGAAGAAGGCATTGGGGGTCCCCCTGGAAATGGAGTTACAGGACCATTGTGAGCCTCCATGTGGGTGATGAGAACTCAACCTAGGTCCTCTGCAAGAGCAACCAGTGCTCTTAACCGCTGACCTCTCCTCAGCCCCAGCAATGAATTTCTTAAGAACAATTTTCTAATATTACACAGTGGAATTGTTGAAGTCAGAAAAATTGGTACGATTAATGGCCATAGTTTCTGACCAATGTCCTTAGAGAAAACAAATTTTTCTGGTGTAATCTATGACCAGTCATTGCATTTGGTTAACATATTTTTCTTTTAACTTTTAAGTTAAAGTTTCATAGAGTTATATATTGTAGACTAAGCATATTTCTTTGTACTCCCACCCTGTCTTTTTTCTCCCCTCTCCTTCCCATTTATTTCCTTTGTTCCAATGAAAGAAATGAAAGCAAAAAATCTTCTTTTAGACAGGGTTTCACTATATAGTTCTGGCTAGCCTGGAACTCCTATGTAGACCAGGCTGGACTGAACCTCACTGAGATCTTCCTGTCTCTGCCTTGTAAGTGTTGTATAAAGGCATGAGCCATCAGACCTGGCCTTATTTTATTTATTTACTTAGTTATTTATTTAGTTTTTGAAATAGGGTCTCATGTAATCCAGACTAGCCTAGAACTCACTATATTGCTGAGGCTGGTTGACCATGAATTCCTTATACTGCCTCTTCCACTTCCCAAGTACTGGGATCACAGGCATGTGCCTTGAAATATCTTTAATATATTTAAAATGGAAACTGTTATTGGGAATGTTAAAGCTGTAATGATATGCTTCTAAAAATAATATTAAAAAAATACTCAGTAGTGGACAAAGATAATCACTCTACACAACTTGTTTGCTGTCACTTAGGCCTGTATCAAGGCATACCTCTGCCCCAAGTGCTGGTGAGCATGTAAAATCATGGTGTCTGGGAAGGAATGAGTAAACAGACATGATTTAAATGGCTACCCTGATGGGTGCCATTACATTCGAGATCCTTCCCCCCTCTTTTTTTTTTTTTTTTCTTTTTCTTTTTTCTTTTAACAGGCTCTCACTGTGTAGACCAGGCTGGCCTCACAGTTATAGAGAGTCATGTGCTTCTGCCTCCTGAGTGCTGGGATTAAGGTGTGTGCCACCACATGTCTGGCACAAGATCTAAAACAAACATTCTTGACATTTTGATACTGTAACATCTGCACTGTAGGCCAGAGGATGCTGGGATTCAGAGTGATCAAGTTCAGCATCCAACAGTGAAAAGTTAGAGATAACCCTTGGATCACATTTGTAGTCTCCACATCCTCCCTCTAGTCCCATGAAAACCACTTCCAGGCTACTGCAGAGGGTTCTCTGAGGGCATGTCTTCTAGTGGGCCATTGTGTTCTGTAGATGAAGGGGCTCCATTTCATTTCACAGTCCTGAACACCATCTGATCCCTGTTGCTGGGTGGACATCTGTTACCAGCCGCCATGCATGCTCTTGATCTCTATAGGACTGTGGATGGCCCGTCACCAGAGAAAAACAGCCCCTTCTATAGCTTCCAGATGACTGTTGTGGAATCCACAGCATATTTGATAATTTTCCTCTTACTCATTGTGCAAGAAAGAACAGTTTCTTTTCCAAAATTCTCTTAGTTGACTTAAAATAGTTAAGATTTCAAAAAATATCTTATTATTTTTATTTTATATATATGAATGTATTTTCTGCATGTATATGATTGCACCCGTATCATTTAGTGCCATTGGAGGTCTTAAGGGGGCGTCAGATCCCCTGAACTGGAGTTATAGATGGTTGTTAGCTGTCATGTGGGTGCTAGGACTTGAACCTGGGTCCTCCACAAGAACAGCCAGTGCTCTTAACCACTGAGCCATCTCTCCAACCGTTTCTTTTTTTCTTTCTTTCTTTCTTTCTTTCTTTCTTTCTTTCTTTCTTTCTTTCTTTCTTTCTTTCTTTCTTTCTTTCTTTTTTTTTTTTTTGTGTTTTTGAGTCAGGGTCTCCCTGTAGTCCCAGTTGACCTGAACTCACTATGTAGACCAGGCTGCCCTTGAATTCACAGAGATCCACCTGCCTCTGCCTCCTGAGTGCTGGGATTAAAGGCGTGCGTCACCACACTCGGCTCATTTCTCCAGTCCTGTAAATAGACAGTTAACAGGCAGTTAAGATTATTACCTATAGAAATATTTCAGAAATTTGCCGGGTATTGTGGCACATGTCTGTAGTCCCAGCACTAGAGAGGCTGAGGCAGGAGGATTGTTACAAGTTCATAGCTAGCTTGGCTTAGTTAGAACGTATGTCAACTCCCCCTGCCCAAAAAGAGAAAGCTTTCAAAATCATTATTGTAAGGTTCCTTTGATTCTTAGTGCTTATTTTGGATAGGAAGCTTTAAAGGTTTTTGTTTTAGAGGTGTTCTCGCTTCCCCCTGTTGTGGGAAAGAGAAGCTGCTGCAGCCAGGAAGAAAAAACTAGAAAACCAATTCATCAACTTCCTTCTTTCCTCTTCATAGAAAAAGCTGCTGAAAGGTAAAACATTTTTGTCCTCTTAACTATATTAATGTCCAGAATAAAAAGTTTTAGGATTCCAGAAGTGGGAGTGAGTTGCAGCTTTAAGGCAGAGAATCTGGAGAGTGGCGCTCCCTCACCCCACCCCCACCAAGAGTTTTCCACCTAAGCTCAGAACCTGGGGCTGAGTCAGCCTCACCTGAGCCTACAGTAGTCCTGTGAGGCAGGTGAGGCAGGAGGCATTGGTTGGCTGGAATGAGAAACTCACTTTTACAGTCGTAGTAGGGTATCTGTCTCTTCTCTCTCATCATGGTGTTTAATGTTTTAGAACAAGAGAGGCATAGGAAGAATAGCAAAAGAATTGAGCTGTGACTTCACCAGGGAGGAGGATAAGAGCAAGGACAGTGCGTGCAGGTGCTTCGGATGCTCTGGGTGGTCCTCTGGCCAACATATGAAGGGAATTTATCTTACTGTTGTGCTGAGAAAGTGTTTCATAAACTATTAAGGCAAGGACTTTTTATCTGTAGTAGAGGCTCTATGGAGCCCCAGAGGTTGTTATATAAAATCCCATGTAAATGTACATTTCCCCCCTCTGTAGACTGATTTTCATTTTATATGGAAGGGAACAGTTATGCTAAATAAACTCATGTGAATAAGCTGTAAAGACTATGGGAGGTGATGAATGGAAAACCATTCAAAGAAGAACAGAGCATGAGCTCAGAATTCTGAGTTCTTTTTTTTTTAAAGTATTTTATTTATTATTTTTATTTTATGTGTATGCGTATATTGCCTGCATGTAGGTAAGTGCATCCATGTCATCCTAATGCCCTCGGAGGACAGAAGAGGCTGTTGGATCTCCTGGAACTGGAGTTACAGACAGTTGTTAACTGCCATGTGGGTGCTGGGATTCGAACCCAGGTCTTCTGCAAGAACAGTCAGTGTTCTTAACCACTGAGTCATCTCTCCACCCCTGAATTCTTTTTTAAAAATATATTTTATTATTTTTTATGTGTATGAGTGTATGCAAGTGCACCCATGTTATGTAATGCCCACAGAGGTTACAAGAAGCTGTTATGTCGGATCCCCTGGAACTAGAATTACAGATGGTTTGAGCCACCATGCGGGTGCTGGGAATTGAACCTAAGTCCTCTGCAAGAGCAGCCAGTGCTCTTAACCGATGAACCGTCTCTCTAGCTCCCAGGATTCTGAGTTCTGATTTGGTCCTATCAGCAGTTTCCTTGGACGCATGTTTTTACCTCAGTTGCTCCTTGCCCAAGTCCTGGAATTCTGCAAAGTGTCTAAGAAGGCCTGTGACTATGGGCAATTAGTTGTATCTGTGATAAACCCGAGTTGCTGAATTGTAGTAAAGTCTGAGGCAGCAGAGATGAGTAGGGAGGTTACATAGAAGCTTATTTTGTACAGAGATAACCTGTGTAAAGTTTGCTTATCTTTTGAGAATAAAAGAATGATAGTTAGAATTTGTTACTCTTTTGACTTTTTTTCTGTATCTTTGAAATATTTTATGATTTTAATTTTTTTATGTATATGAGTATACTGCCTGCATGTATTTAAGTGTACCTGTGTCGTGCAATGCCTGCGGAGATCAGGAGAGGGCGTCTGGTCCCCTGGAACTGGAGTTATGGACTCCAGTTGTTAGCTGCCATGTGGGTGCTGGGAATCGAACCCAGGTTCTCTGCAAGAGCAGCCAGTGCTCTTAACCACTGAGCCATCTCTCTAGCCCTTTCTGTATTTTTTTTAAAGTAAAGAGGTATGAATTTATTTAGAGTTTAAATAAATGTCTGCATTTTCAGATATGAAATATGTTCTCTTCATAGTCTTCAGACGCCCAGTGGTTGACAGCAGAGGAGAGGAACCAGCTTCTCTCTGACCTGAAAGCATCTGGATGGTCAGAATTAAATGAGAGAGATGCCATCTACAAAGAGTTCGCCTTCAAAAATTTTAATCAGGTAATTACTGTGAGCTTTTGCTAGCATCAGGGTCTTTTTTCTCACCTTACTCTGTAACCCTATACTACTGGTTGTCTGGTGCCATGTGGACCTATGATCCACACGCTCTCTTCCTAATGAATTCACTGATAGAGACCATCCCTCGCCCACCTGGGCAGTTTTACCTCAGAGGGAAGCATTGATTTGTTTTATTTGTAAAACCAGCACTGGGTGTGGTGTACAGATAATCTCAGTGCTTGGAAAACTGAGGCAGGAGGATTGTGAATTCAGGGTTAGCCTGGGCTGTATAGTGATTTTCAGGCTAGCCTGACCTCTGAGACCTGTCTCAGGAAAAGGGGGAGAGGGAGGGAGTGAATATGAATGAGATCCTGAAACTACTGTTGCTTTGATTTGGAGTTGGTTAAGATATCCAGTTCCTTTTGGAATTTTAAGTAGCACCATCAGAGAATAAGCTCTTTTTCCTAATTATCAGAAGGGGCCCACCAGTTGAGTACATTCACCTGCTTGCTTCCTCTACTTTTCCAGGGCAGTTAATTTATTTTTACTTATTTTATTTCTTGTAGTTGTCTTTTTGCCTCTAAATCCTCTCCCAGACTGCACCCTCTTTCCAGTCCCTCTCCCCACCCACTGCCTGGTACCCATCCTGTGAAGCTTTTCTCAAAGCCTGACCTCCCCCTTGGAGGCTCAGCCTTCACAGGTAACTGTTCCATTTGGGCCCCACCTTGTTCAGAGAGTCATCTCCCATGACTTACCCTTCTTGATTACTCCACTGCATTTGTGTAAGGTGAATGCTTTTGACTAGTTCATGTTTGTTCAATTAGTTTAGTAATCCTTTGGACAGATTTATTGTTTTTATTTATGTTAGGTGTTGGCATCTAGAAGTCAGAGACCATGTTTGCTTAACTCTCCATTGTATCTATCATAGTTCTCAGTACAAACAGGTATTTGATAAATGCAGACATTGATTATGGTGTTTGCTAGTTTCTACAAGGGTGTGTGAGAACCAGATTCCCACAAAGAATGGCTTGGCAAATTTTCCTGGTAAATGCCATTGGCTCTACTGAGCTGCCTATCCTGTTCTGTTCTCCCATCCATCTGGCTACCAGCCATCTGCTTCAAGTCTCCTACTTCTGAGGAAACCTGGACCAAACTGACTGCCTGTCCCTGCTGCCTCACATGCTCCACAGCTCTTGTCAGGGGCTTAGCACTCTGTGGCTGGTGGCACGGAATCCCATTGGTACAGTAAGCCTGTGCATAGCTCCAGGTAGCATTTTCCAAGCTTATTAAAATTCTTACATGTGTACAGCTTGACTTCTTTAAGCCCAGGCTAATTTATTGGGCTTGAACATGTGGCTTAAAGTACTTGAGTGGTGTTGCCTCAGGCTCTGCCCATGAGTCAGTCCTCCAACACCACTGTAGCCTGGTGCTTGGGGCCACTTTGTGAAGTGGGAGGAAGGGAAGCTATGCAGGGCATCTTAGATTAACTGTGCCATTATTCACTGTGACAGTTCACTACATAGGCCTTTTCTTCTCGCTTTCAGGAAAAAGAAGCAAATGCCAAAAAAATTAGCTGGTGTCAGGGAATGTATTCAGAGAGCCAGCACTGAGATTATATCCTGGCTTATTTTTACAGCAGGATCTGTGACTTTTGCATGTATAGTGACTTGTAATGGCACTGGTATCATGACAGCTGTTAGTTGGCTAGAGACAGCCAGAAGCACATCTGTATTTGAGCAAGTTGGGTCCACAGCTCATTGCAGAGAGAGGAGAGAGAAAGGTGTCGGGGGCGGGGGAAGAACACTGTGCATGCATGGTCTCAGGAAGACAGTGTTAAAGGTCTTGTGATGAAATTCAGTTTGTGTTGCAATCTTGGAAAGTTTTGAAGGAGTCAGACCTTTGGTTTTGATTGGGTGCTTTCAGGAAATGGGCAGATGTATGATTTAACTTTTTATAAATCTTTCCTGTAGGATGATTAGACCAAGAAGCAACCAGAGCTGAGATTGGGAAAGAAACATTAGCTGGGAAGCAGAGATGTTTGGTGTTTGGGGCCTAGACAGTGTTTATGCTTGTCTGTGTTCAGATATCATTGCAGAGTGGTCCTTTTTTCCTAATTCATGATGGTCATGGAGTTGCTTTGTTGGCTCTTCATGTTATGTTCAAGAGGGATGCATCAGCTGGTATGGTGACAATACACATGTAATCCCAGTACTTAGAAACTGAGGCAGGAGGATCATCAGTTTGAAGTCAGCTTGGGCTACATAGGGAGACCCTTTCTCAAAAAATAAACCAAAACAAGGGTCAGTGAAATTGCTCAGCAGGTAGGAACTAGCCTCGAACTCACAAAGATCCTCCTGCCTCTGCCTCTGAGTGCTGGGATTAAAGGCATGTACCACCACACCTGCTGACACTTTTATTTATAGCAATAATATAGCATTAAAATGAGATACTGTAAGTTTTAGAGTTCCTACTTTCTGCCAAGCCTGATGGCCTGAGTTCAGTCCCTAAGACCCATGTGGTAGAAGAGAACTGACTCCCAAAAGTTGTCCTTTGATCTCACTTACAGTGTAGCATGCGTGAACCTACACACATGGGCACACACATGCACTCATGTGCATGCATACACACAGTAAATAAAATTAGTTAATAAAAAAATCTTTAAAGAATAGTAAGCCAGCCAGGCATGGTGATGCATGCCTTTAATCCGAGGATCTCTGTGAATTTGAGGCCAGCCTGGTCTACATAGTGAGTTCCAGGTCAGCTGGGGCTATAGAGAGACCCTGTCTTAATAAGACCAAAAGAAAAAAAAGTAAGCCAAAGTAAAAAGAGAACAGTACCAAGGCCTAGTGAGTAGCCTTAGACCAATGCCCAGACATGACTTCTGTGTTTCTCATGCTTCCAATCCGAGTAAGGCAGCGACTCCATGGACAGATCCTCACTCGTCTTCAATCTAAGACAGAAAAGACACTCTTTTCTTTTTTGAGGGTCTCCTTGTAGCCCCAGCTGGCCTGGAACTTACTATGTAGACTAGGCTGGCCTCAAACTCACAAAAATCCTCCTGCCTCTGCCTCCCAAGTGCTGGGATTAGAGGTGTGTACCACCACACCTAGTGACACTTTTTAATTATAGCAATAATATAGCATTAAAATGAGATGCTATAAGTTTTAGAGTTCCTACTTTTATTTTTTTGTGTTCTCTTTTAGTGTTTCTCCACAAGTTTAATTTATTCATACAGTTACATTTCTTAAAAAGTTAGTCTGGAAATTTTTTTAACACAAGGTCTCATGTAGACCAGGCTAACCTCCAACAGAGATCTGCCTGCCTCTGGCCTCCTGAGTGCTGGATTAGTTTCATTTTTATCATAAAAACAGTATTCATTAATTCACCATCTTCACTAAGCATTATTTTAGCACTGCTCTGAGCTCATGTAGCTTCCATTCCGTGAAGATCAACATTAAGCAAGTGAATGGATAGTGTGATTTGAGCTAACGGAGAGCACTATGAAGAAAAATCAGGCAGGATGTCCAATAAAGGGCAAAGGGCTAGGCATTTTTTTTTCTTTTTCTTTACAGTGCTAAGGTTTTAAGCGAGGACATGTGGGCTTGTGCTTTGCCACTCAGCTCCACCACTAGCCCAGGCTGGGGAGGCAGTCTTTTAACTATCTTAAAGTATCTCTGAGAACAAATGAAACCCAGTTAATGTGAAGGGCTTAGTGTGTGAGGATGTACGGAAAGAGCACTCTAGATGAAGAGAACAAAGTTCCTGATGCAAAGTGATCTTGCGTGATGGAATACAAACAGGAAGCTAGTGTTCTAGGGTGGCAGAGGGAAGAAAGGACCTAGGACCTTATGGGCGTGGCAAAGAGTTTGGATCTTCTGTGAAGGAAAGTTGTAGGAGGATTTTGGGCAGAGAAGTGTCATCACTTGGCTTTTGTTCTGAAAACTTGTGCTGGCTCTGCTACTGAGGATGGGCAGTGAGAGAACAATAGTGGGAGCTGGAAAACTGGGTCCTGTTGCTGTAGCCCAAACAAGAGCCTGCAACGACTGGAGGCAGGAGTGGAGATGGAGGGGAATGTGGGATTTCTCCTACAGTTTGAAGATGGAGTAATCAAGACTTTGTGAAGAGCTGGCTGTGTATCCCAGTGGGGTGGAGTGCTTGCCTGGCATGTCCAAGGTCCTGGGTTCTAGCCCTAGCCCCATATACATATGAGGGGGAAAAAAGACTTGCAGACTTGCAGATGGATTAGACTTGGAGTGAGGAGGTATTAAGGATGGCTCCAAGGTTTTAGTTCAAACTATAGGATGAAGGATGATGCCATTGATGCCACTTGCTAAGCTGTAAAGACATGGTGGGGGGAGAGAGAAGAGACTTGAGAATCCTGTTCCATATGCATCAGTTTGAGGCACTTAGTCATTCAAGTGGAGAAATCAGTTAGCAGTTACCAGTTCAGAACTCAGGCTGGAGAACTCTCAGTATTTGAGAGTTATCAGGGCATAATGGTAAGAGGAGAGTTCTGGGTAGGAAGAGGGACAGGGTTGAAGTGGCAGTGGAGGTACAGGGACAGTGTATCATTGCAATAGGAAAGAAGGAAGGGTTCATGTGTGTAGATACAGGCAGACTGGTATGTTGATCCTGGAAAGAAGAGGTAATTCTCTTCTGAGTGTTTCTGTTGATGAGGTCTTCAACTGGGAGCAAGGGGCATTGGAGGCCTGGGGAGAAAGCAGAAAGCAGAATCCTGGAGACTGAGATGATAAACTAGCTAGGGAGAGGGCTGATGCTGGGACATGTGGAGTGTCACCACAGACTATGATGCAGCTTTCAAAGTGAAGATTTTGTTTTATCCAGCCATGTTCAGCTGCTTGGCACAGGCTTGGGATAGATACTGGGTTGGGCTGAACCAAAGCTGAGCTTCTGCCAGGCCAGTGCCACAGAGGAATAGAGGAAAGAGAAATAATGATGTGCAAGGGTGCAAGGAGGGGTTCAGCCATTCGTTTTTGAGTCCAGGCTACTGAGAAATGCAGCTGTGGGGAGGAGACGATGGCAGAGCTGGGGGCGTCATTTGAGATCATCTTTCTGCAGCATGTAGTGGCTAACCCTGTCTAGATTTAATTTTCTTGTTACATTCTCTATAATGTGTGTGTGTGTGTCTGTCTGTCTATGTATTGTCGGCATGTGAATGCTATACCACATGTCTTAGTTTGTTTCTTCATTGCTGTGACAAAACACTCTGACCAGTACCAACTTGGGGAGGAAAGGGTTTATTTGTCTTACAACTCCCAGGTTGCAGTTCATCAGGGAGCCCAAGGTAGGAACTCAGGGCAGGAACCT